>NW_018128343.1:129934-151652 GCF_001952655.1 Monopterus albus
CCCCCCCCCCCCCCCCACTCTTTGTTGTTTATGTTTACTTTGTATTTGCTGGATCAAATTATCTGTTGGCAGAACAACACAACTCCCCCACAGTGTAACTTCATTTTGTTCATTTCTATCATGCACACACAGTTAAGCAAACACACACGTCGAAGTGCCCAGTCTGAAGCCACTTGAAAATAAAGGGGGGAATCATTCTTTTACTTTCCTTTTACAGATTAATCTTCAGAATCACATCGAGTTTAACCAGTGGTTCTAGTCCTGATGCCAAGCTAAGCTAACCAGCTGCTAGCTGAAGCCTTCTATACAGATACGAGAGGAGAAAGCAAATAAGCATATTTCCCAAAATGGAACATGCGAGGCATTGATTGACAATGTTAGTGTGCATATACGCTGGACAGAAAAGCAGCATTAGATGCAGATTAATAACACAAAACAAGAGCCACTGCAAGAGTCAAAAAAGAAAGACTGCACAAACAATGTGAGTGACAATAACATCTGAATTGATTTCACAGATGGTGCTGGTTAAGTGTTGTCTCGAAGCCACTGGTTCCTGTCCAGTCCTGTCGGATAAACATTAGTAATATGTGAACACTCCATGTTTTGGCCTTCTTCAGGTATTGACAGTCTCGTGTTGCAGCAGCTCCCCTGGCCTCTGACATCTGAACCACTTGGACGACCTTCAACACTTGGAGCTCACTTCTGTAGCTTGTTCTGAACAGAAACAGTTATGTCTCATGTAGCTCACATTAGTTTCCCTGCTTTCACAGAAAAGGTACCAGGGATTTTTGAAATGTGAAGCTTAGTCCAAATTGGAGAGTGTTTCAAGTTCATGGAACCACTGTGTTTGATGTCTGCTGTCGGAGTGTGGAGAGACAGGATAGGCTGTTTACCCCAAAAAGTATTTATTTTGATTTCTAACTTTTCTCATTGTCAACAAGCCTTTGGAATCTGAAAAAGAAATTAATTACTGAAACTTAAGCCTGTATTTGAAAACAGCTTTCTGAGGCTAGTTTTCCACCACAGGAATAGCAGCTAGATATACTGTATTTTTATATATTCTGATCCAAATTGAAATTTGTGGCTGTGACATTTTAATATTTTATTATATTTAAAGAAGGCCAGTTTGGAAGCAAGGGTGAATGACAACAATGCAATGCAGTACAGTACAATGTACATCCTTTAGTTACTATTTCTGTTCTTCCTTGAAAAGAAATAAACACCTCTGCTGTCTGCGGGGTGATTAGTTAAAATGAACATTTTAAGTGTTATTCCGTTGTCGCTGCACACTGGCTCTGGGTTTTCTGTTTGCATTTGTTGAGAAAATTACCAGACTGGCTTTGAAGACACATTGTGCCAGAAACGGTCTTGGTTCTGTTTATTCTAAGACGCATTTTGTACAAAAAAAAATCTTGCTTTGAGCTGCCTCATTTGAGTGAACCTCCCACCTGTTTGCACCTCCCGACTGTGTACCCTGCACTCACAAAGCAAAGCAAATGTCACTGTCAGGAAATAACCAAGCCTTCAGATTACTGTTTCTACTGGTCATACACTGTCACACAAACCATATCTCTATGCACTCCCACCAGAAGCTGGACTGTTTCTACTGGTCGTACACTGTCACACAAATCGTATCTCTATGCACTCCCACCAGAAGCTGTTGATGCTTAGTCAGCGCCCTGTGATAAGCCAGACATCTGCCTTTGGTATTTCTCTGTTTTCTGCCCAAACACTGTTACAATTAGTTTCAAATCCCTAGCCCAGACTTCCTCTGTCCTAAAGCAGAGGCAGGGATAGATAATGAAATGAGGATTTAGCAGGCAACAAGTCCGTGGGAAAGCTCTTTTTGGTCTTGTGGCACAACTGGTTCATGTAGGGACATTCAACAGTCAAGCATCAAATTTAAAAAGGTAACTAACCATCATAAGGACTATTAATCCCTGCTTTTTCATCTTCACACCAACATCCTGTTGGTAAACACTGCTGAGTTTTTGAGGAGTGTACAAATAGTTTCAACATGTGCTTCACATAAATGAGTATTCAGTTAATGATCTCTTATTCAGAACTACATATGGGATAGTCAAAACGAAGTATGTGCCATCACTCTGTGATTTCTCTCTTTCGGGATTTGTTCTTCCAGCACGGTCTGGAAAAATAATTTCTAATATCTGGTTTTGTTTCGCTGGTTTTCTGCAGAAATATGACACAAATATGTACAGCTGATACAATGGTATGATGTTATGGTAGATATTAAATTATGATGGGCTACTTAGTGCAAAATACCTGATTAAATGGTACACAGTTAAAATTTATGATGGTCCGATGAGACTAATATCCTGTCTAGATAACGTGTCTGGCTTTAACCTCCAGCACTTTGTCAGTCTCGGTCAGTGCATATGTTTTATGTTTTAACAATTTGTGTATGTGCATACACAGATTCTAATAATAATGCATACTTGTGTGTGTGTTTTGCAGTGGAGAGTCTGGTGAGGCTGGTGAATGGATCATGGCCTCATGAAGGTCGGGTGGAGGTTTTCCATGAACGCCGCTGGGGGACGGTGTGTGACGATGTCTGGGATAAAAAGGACGGAGATGTGGTGTGTAGGATGCTTGGGTTCCAAGAAGCCAGAGAGATTCATAAGACCGGACGCTTTGGACAGGGTATGAGATGGTCAATGCACACATATAAGCATGATTTTACATGTTTTAGTCCTTCAGTAACAGATAGCGCACAGTTTTCAAGACTGTCCAAGTGTAGCTTGGTGTAACCGAGCTCACTAGATGAAACTGGCTGCAGCCACTTTAACTCAGTATTGTGTTTTGTGGTGAAGGAATGATGAAATATTAGCCCCAGCTTATGACTCTCATGTTCTGCATACGCTTGAGTCACAAAGATAATAATAAGTAAGACTTACAAAATGTTTTAACCCTGTAAAACCCCAAATTCTGAAGGCATTTCCCAAATCCTCATAGACTCTTCTAACCATACAGAATCAAAAATAACTGGTTCAAGAAAAATATATATTTTGACAGTTTGTCAAGGGACTTTTCAGAAAAGTCAAGATTGTGATGGGAAATATCTCTCTCACCTTTTTTTTTTGTAAAAGTTGAGCCACTTTCACACAAAGCCAGAGTGATTGTGTCATTTCTAGTTGCCATCTTTGTCTATATGAGATGAATCGACATAACTGGGAAACTGATTAACTACAGGAGCACAAGGATGAGTAAATCATAATATTTTATTATAAAATTGAAGGTGCTTTTCCTTTAAAGTTTTTCTTTAGGGATCAGTGGCCTTAATTTCAAATAAAGAACACCTCAGTCGCAGGTTGTCTATATGAGATGAATGGACATAACTGGGAAACTGATTAAATCAATGAAATGATTTTTGCCCACAGTATTTATCCACTGTGAAATTTACAAATGGAAGTAATTTTGATTTTTACTAACTCTACTATTTTTGCTATTGGGTGCTATTATTTAAACAGTGCCCTAAAATGCTGCAGGGATTAATATAAAGGTTTTATAAGTAAAGTCATATAAGCCAGATGTTGACAAGAAAGCCTCAGAGGTCATATCCACCGCTCTGTTTCTCTGTTTAGCTTATTCTCCAGTTAGCCTTACATCATTCAGAGTCTGTGTCCAGAGTTGTTACCAATAAGGCTGGAAAACTGGGGGAAAACCTTCGTTCCCGGGGATGACCTCCAGGCAACAGCAGTGACTAACATCACAGCTGGATTCAATTGAACACAGTCTGGAATTCAGATTTATCCTTTCAGATGAGTCACTCACCTTTTTGATTTTGATTTGATAGAAAGGTTCAGAGATGTGACTGTGTGCTGGTCTATAAAAAAAAGCAGGGCATTTCGCCAGACGTGCATTTGTCAAAGGAAACAGTTGTTCCTCATCCTTGAAATCTTTTCTCTTGTAAAACTAAAACATATAGTTTGAAAACACTTCCAACAGAGCATAAATCTCACTTCTGTGTTGCTATTGGAAGTCTGTTTTCGAGTGTGCACTTGGCTCATTGTTGCCCTGTGGGGTTACTGGTGGAGAAAACACCCGCTACAGTTGTGGTTCTTACCAGTGGGTGTTTTCCACTGCAACTTGGTGCATAACACTGAGACAAAAAAGACACTGCATAACAAAACCTACAAGGATCAGCAGCACAAAATTAAGAGTTATACTTTATTAGAACAGTTTTTCTTGAGAAAGGATGGGTCACATTTTACAGATTAACTTGCCCAAACTAACCCAACTAACAAGGCAAACATACCACAATCTGACTTAACGGAGCCAAGCAGATGTAATGGAAAAACACCTTCGGTCTCCTGAGCTCAGACTGTTCTCAGTGAATGAAATACTATACTAACAGCATTGCAGAGGTGACCAAACAAAAGCAAAAGAGGTTTTCTGACTTTGTAATCTCTGTGGATACACAGACATCATCCCTCAATTGGAAGCAGTTAGATAGATAGAAAAAGTGGACTTGTGCAGAACCCAGGCCTGACTGATGCTCTGCACCGTGTTCTTCTTCATCTGCCTTCATCTGAAACTTAGTGACTCTCCCTAATAGTTCCTTGAAATCCCACGCAATGTTTTGATCATTTGACACTAAGTTTGGGGTGAGCAGATGTAACCTTGTGGATATTCAAAATATATGTGTAAACCAAGAGCCAGTGCTTTAAAGGTCCATGTCCAACAAAGTAAAAACCCTCAGAAGGTGCAGCAGCAGCAGAACAGCTGGGTCTCGTGTACAACAACACTTGAGCTGGCTGCCGCCGCAGCCCTGTTTGCACTTTCTCCAGCACATACCTCATCTCCTGTGCACACATACATGGAGACGTGTGTGTGTGTGTGTGTGTGTGCGTGCGGTTTTTACGTGCTGCTCTCAAGATGTCAAACCAGCAGCCAGTTGCTTTGTTTTGCAGGAATGTTGGAAGTAAATGGTTTGACTAGGATGTTTTATTCAGAGCTCAGCCTTCAAATTCAGCATTTTTATCAGACTTTATAGAAATTTACATCATTTCTGACAAAATAAATAATTAGTATTTATCTACCCTGGAAGAAGGCTCCCTGCTCAGGTTCTCGTGCTGAAGTTTCTCACATTTCTTCCTATTAGTGTTTTGTTTTATCCAAATAATGGAATGAAGTAAAGAGGATGGCACTACTTATACACTGTAACAGACTGTAAAGCCTCAGTGCAGACAATGAAACTTTGCAATATCTTTGTCAGTCTTTTTTGTTTGTTTGTTTGTATGCAAGACATGGGCACAGATTTAAAAAAAAAAAAGTAACTCCAAGTACGGTAGCATACAGACATTTCAAACTGAGAAATGAGGCTCCTGCACTCGGTTTGTGGTCATCTCATGGTCAATTTGTGTCTCTTAGTGGTAGTTTTGTGTCTTTGTAGTTGTTTTTTTGTCTTAACCTTCACTTCATACAGAGGCTCTGGCCATTCACTAATACAGGTGTTTTCAAATGTGGACCACTATTCTGACTAAGAAGAAACCCAAGAGCCACTGTTGTGTGGTGCATAAAATTGATCGGCACCATTTTAATCGTGAAAGTCACCATGACTTGAAAGTGTTTTTAAAAATTCCTACAGTGAAACCACATTACTGAGGACATTGTCAGGGACCACCTGCAATACCTTTGTGGACCACCAGGGGGGCATGCCCCACTGGTTGAAAACCCCTGCACTAATCTGTCCATGATTCAAACTGACAGCTGAGTGATTAACAGCCTCTCTTCGCCTACCATGCATAAACCAAATGTTGTTCAATCTCTCACAACCAAGAACCACCTCCTCCAGTCACTGTTGCACATCTGCAACTTCCTGAAGCCTCCAGTGACTTTGGTTTTACAAGACAAAGTTTATAGCGGAGACAAAAACTGCCAAAAGCTTTGCATACCAGCTGGACTGTGTGTTTTATTATCGGATACAATATTATCTGATCAACAGTTCTGTGAGGAAGCAATGGGAGACCTCGATTTCTCAAAAAGGAGAATAGTGTACACACACTTCTAATGATGAATGTTTCTTTGGATTTAGACCCTGAATTATGTGGAAGTGGTATCATTGTTCCCTTTGTTTAATATCATTTGGCTCCAAGACTTTTTTAATTGTAGACTTTAAGTCACAAAGCAGAGTAAACCCAGCAGTGTTTAACTGGTTGATTCCCTGTCATTAGGTGCAAATATATCCTCCACATAAGTCACCCAGTCAGTGGGTTCAGTTGACTTTATGTATGATCTCAGTGGTTGATGCCCTACACACTGTGTGTGTTGCTCACACATTCAGCTGATGAAGAAACTCAGCAGCAGCTCCAGCCAACATGTTCAGTCTCTTTCTTTGCTCTTATATCATTTTGTGTGTGTGTGTGTATGAACACATATGGGGGAAGAGACGCCTGCATGAGCCATCAGAGGGAAGACTGCTGGTGCTGAAGTCCAGATGTGACCTTATTTTGCTTCCAGACATATTTTGATATCTGATGGGACCTTTGAGCTTCATGATAAACAAAACTTAAGACTTGAGTTAACTGTCATTTACCGCATTCTACATTTGTAACGACGACGGGGGCTCTCATTAAGTGTCTTTGAAAGGGGAATTTGTGAACTCCATTATATGTATTTATGGGTTTTCACTGCACAGTGGGCAGGATATGAGTAAAACAAGAACTGTAAAACAGGACAGGAAAAAGAAGTGAAAAATTAAAAGCAGATGTAATTAAATGGAAAAAAATAACAAGAAGAAGAAGGTCCTCAGATTAATGGAGCAAAGCCTGCGAGCCAGTTCAAGCGGTCGACTCAAGCTACATCTGCACGTGCCACTCCCTGCATCATCTAACACATACTTTCAGTTTGAATATCTGTTTAAGGTGTCAGAAATGCCCAGCTCCCCTTCTCACCGCCACCAGCATCCACCTGCAAGGTGTGACCAAGTCCCGGCTGTGATCCCTCTTCAGTCCATCTCTTTGTGCAAGTGTATATGCTACACGGAGTGATGAGGACAGAGGCAAGACACTAGTCAATACAGTGTGTTGTATTCACATGGAAATGAACGTTTTGACTTCGGCCGACTGATTGAAAAATATAAAGCTGCAAGTATGCAGAAAGACAGCCAAGGAAAAACCACAGAGACGTCAGACTGCACACAGGCCAGAAATAGTTTGTGCTCAAACATAAACGATAGGTGCTGGAGTTCTTGTAGAACACACAGCAGAGAAATGAGGTGCCTCATTACAGCTGTGTTACCGTTTCTGTTGGTGGGACACGTCAGGAGTTGGGGTGACGGCAGTGTGCTGTTGTGTGATGTCCAGGAGTTGACTCTGTACACCACAGCGAGGTGTCACAGCCCCATACCTCAGCTGCAGTGTGTTGGAGGCTCTGCGGGCTGCCAGGCCTTCATCCCAGAGATTGTCCAGTGGCAGAACAAAGGCTGGAATGGAGTGGATGTACAGGTCTTCCTCTCAGTGCTACGAGACGTCCTCAGCTGGTTCAGAATGATGCATCTAGACTTTTAACTAGATTGATTTATGGGTAAATCAATGTGTTTTGCTTTTCTAAATGTCGTATGACTTTTTATTTTGTGATGTATGTGTACTGTATTTAAAGTGTATTGAAACATTGTGTGATAATGCACTTTAAATACGCTGTGATTGATTGATTGATTGATTGATTGATTGATGGACGTCATACTTGTTTCCGTGCAGGTACTGGAATGATCTGGATGGATGACGTCGCTTGCACAGGGACTGAGGACACCATTTTCCAGTGTAAATTTTCTGGTTGGGGCAAAACCAACTGCGGCCATGTCGAAGATGCCGGAGTGACCTGTGCCATCTAATCTTCAGAACCCGACACCGCTGCAGCTGCTGAATATCTTCTCAAACAGTGCCTTAAATCTTTAAGAAGCTACAAGTTGCACAACATGGCAATATTTTGCTTATTTATCTGCAAGATTGCACGGGCTCACCTGAAAAGCCTCTGTGTTCTGTATCATCTAAATCTGCAGCTTTTTTAGAAGGTCACAACTAAACATGAGGCTATTGTAGCCACAAGTCTGAATCATGGGGCCAGTGAAGTTGTGCACACTTTCAAATGTTATCCATTTCAACCTTCACAAAACACAATGTTTTCATTAAGTGCACTGTGGAAACTGGTACGCAGGAAAATGACTACATGAAGAGACTCTTCATCAGGACCGATATATCAGACTGAGTTACAGAGATTGTGCGTCTTCAAAGGGCTTAAAGTCAACTTTTAGGGCGCAGGTCAGAGGCTCATTTGGGTCAGGCTTGCTGTTTCGACTTCTCCGTCATCCCGGAGCCTTCATTTGTCAGCTTGGAGATACAAGGTGCTGATGAGCTGAAGAGGCACATAAAGAAACGGACAAGGCTGTGCCAATAATGAACTGATTATTTGTTTAGCTGCTATTCAAAGTATTACATAGGAACGGCTGAGCATACCACAGCATTACCTTATTATATATAATATAACACTGCACTGCAGGTAATCATTTGGTTATTTGCAAGTCAAAGATGCTAAGAAGTTGAAGTTGAAGCTGGACTGATTTGGCCAAAACTGTCAGTTTTTTCCAGCCCCTTTCAGACATTCACACCTTTCCGTTAATCTTCTGTCTGAATGAACACCCCGGTCAGTTGTCTGTAAAATTTACAACAGCAAACTTGCCTACAGTATATGTTAAGGTTTTGTGTTTCATTTAGTTTATATGTCCCCAAATTAAGTGTTGCAGCTTTTTGGTTAGCACAGTTTTAACCTCAACATCTAGCCTTTGTTTAACTGGCAAATCACCAAATCAGTGCTTAATGTGTACTTTATATTTTTAAAAAGTGAAAAGGCAGATTTTAGAAAGGGTTAACAGTCACTGTAGTTGACAGATGAAGTGATTATGTGTTGAGAGAGGAGAGAAAAGATGAGTCTAAACAGATGGATGTATGGAGACCTGCCCTGTGTGATTTACAGTAGTGGGTCTGTCAGTGTTTACTGCCAAAAGTTGGCTTCTTTCAGCCTTAATGCACGGACATATGTGTACATACACGCACACCAAACTAACCATAATGGACTAGCTTTTTATTATAAGTTTTATGCCTCTCTCAGTGAGACTTGATCTTTATGGCTGCTCTCAAATCCATAAAAGCTGGTACCTCCCAAGTGTCTTTGCTCACTTCTCTCTTTGAGCCAAGAGGAGACATCAATCCACAGGTTGAAATAAAATATATGCAGGAACCTGTCTTTTTTCCCCCAGTTGTGTTTTATATTTGAAAAGGGAAAACATTTTAGTGCATTTTAAAATTTGGCAAATTCACAGACCCAACATTTCCCTCCCAAGGGCTATAGTTGAATTGCTCATATTGTCTGTAGCGAAATTCATTTGTGTAACATCTCCTAGTTTAAACAAATCAAAACCTGCCTGGCCCACTTGCTTGTTATGAAAATTAATCTACACTCATGATATCAATTTAAGAGTTTGTGTCCAAGTGAAAGGATAAAAAAATGTTTCATGGTGCTGCAGCCAGAAATGACTTGCTACCACGCGCTAAAGTGCCTCGGGGTTTGTCAGGGTTTCTGTTTTCAACCACAACTCTGCCACAGAAGGAGACAAATGAAAGCACATTTTGGGAAAAGGGAAAATGAGGTGACAAACTAGATTCAGTTAACCACCGTGTCTCAAAAGAAGCTATAGCAACATGAAAAAGAAATATGGGTTTTTCTTTTTTTTTTTTTTACAAAAGTTGATTGGATAACTTGCTTAGTAACTAAACTAAAGCATCTTGTCTTGTCATGGACTTGCTTCTGGTACAGAATGCTGGGATCAGTTTATACATCTGCACTATGCCATAACTTTTTTGTTTGTTTGTTTGTTTTACCTTTTGGCATTTCCAACAAACAGTATACACAATGAAAACATTAAATTTTTAGACGTGATGAAAACAGCATGGACTGACTGGCCTACCAGTGAGCTAGCTGGCTTTCATCTTTGCTTATGTTAAAGCTGGACACTTTTCATTTTGAACATCCTCCCACAACTAAATGTATTTTGCCTGATGTTCTATCACAGTTAAATTGCAGCCTATTGATTAACAGAAAGATCGGTGCTGTGATGTGACTTTCTGATTGGTTAGCAGCTCCTCTGTCCTCAGATCAATGCTTCAACCTCATGGGGTCAAATAACCCAAATACTTGGATATAGAAAATTTTAAGTGTGCCAGTGCCATAGCTTTGGAAGTGAGAACACAATGCTAAACCAAGTGCACTTAACAAGTACAGATTTTAAAGTGTAATGTATAATTGGCTGTACATGGGGCTTTTTGTTTGCAACTTTGAAATAATGGCTCTAGCACTTCTGCATATGCAAATGTATGTTTATTTTTATTACACTGTGCTGGTCATGGCACATAGTATAAGGGCTACGGAGTTAACAACATGCATTGAAAAATACATGTTTTACTTGGTGTTCTGTTGATTTGTACCACTAAAATGCTGTATACACACTGCCCACATAATAAAATGTAGATTTGTTTAAACAGCAGAACTGTGTTATTCCTGATAAAACTGAGAGAGGCGAATTGAAAACAGGCAGAAGAGGACGTTGACTTAGACATGTGTCGTTATTCCTGATAAAACTGAGAGACGCGAATTGAAAACAGGCACTTTGAAGAAGAGGACGTTGACTTAGACATGTGTGTGAGTTGTACACATGATCACAAATGTCCACCATGCATGTGCTCTGACTGACAGCACTGAAGTGCAGAATGAAGGGTTCCACATGTGAAACAACTGGCTGATCTCCAGCACACATGGTCGACAGTCAGGACGAAGGCTGTGAAGCCAGTTTGATTAAGATTAGCGTGTTTTCATTTGTCCTCTAGGAAGGTGGGATTACCTCTTTTTTTATTTAATAAGGTAAAATGTGAAGGTGTGGGTAGTTTCTGACCCAGGGATCAACTGTAGAGCCCAGTTTGATCATATGTAATAAAATAATATGGTGTTGTTATAGTAATAGAAAGTAATTTTGAAGTTGCTTAGTGTCTCTTTTTTAATTTTGTCTTTTTATTCATTTTGTGTTCTCTTTTGTTTCTTGTTTAGGTAATTAGTCTTTTTGTAGTTGTTTTGTGTCTCTGTGGTCAGTGTCAGTTTTTGGTGATTTTGCTTCATTCTTGGTTGTTTTATGTGTTTTAACTGAGTTTCATGGCATTAAAATATTCACTTCATACAGAGGCTCTGGTTCACAGGCCTGAGGGAACCATCTACAGTTTTATGGCCTCTAGGAAAACCCCTGATCGAAACTTTGAAAACTACTATATGGACTTTATGGGGTCATTGTTCTCTCCATTTCTGAACTGTTTAATTTTGCTTTCTTAAACCCTAGTACTCCTGACAATTAAAGAGAAATCTGGAGACACTGGGCGCTGAGAGGAAGACATTATTTCACATTTGCATGTTATCAAACAACATGCGGGCATAGACTACACGTAGTGTACACACAGTAAACACAAATTCACATCACATTTCCAAAAAAGTGAGTAAAATATGATACAATAACAACTGGCCATATGTTAGCACAACAATAGTGAAATGTTCACAAATTAAGCTGCTTCAAGGTGCAGAGTTATCCATGCAAGTTAGACGGACCTTATTTTTGTATTTGAATAAGTTCATAAAATTGTGTTTATGTTCTTGATCTGATCATGACAGTAAGCATCCTCCTGTCTTTCTCTGTGGATGTCTCTTTCTTTTCTGACCACTCTGTAAAATGTGCCAGAACATGTGGCAGCAGAGCCCTCAAACATGACTTAATTTCCTTTCAGGGAGACAAGAAATGGGACTAAACAGAGGGAAAATCCTCTCCATGTACATTTGTCTCCAGATCAAATTCCTGCTCCTCTTCCTCATAATGAAATAATTTCCCTCCACACAGATGAGACTGGGCTGGGAACATCTGCAGTGTGTGTTAAGGAGCTGAAACAAAAATGGGTCCATGAGAGTTGAGGTCGAGGTCAGCGCCTTGCAACAAGTCAGTGATGTTAGAGTGAGAACAGACACATGTGATAATAAAATGACACAGATCTTTCTTAAATTGCTCCTATTGCCCATGTGCTGTAACAGCTTTATCGTCACAAAAGTCTATGACACTGGAACCCCTACAAGGCTGACATTAAAATATATATCTGGCCATATGTTTGTAATGAACAATTTAGAATCTATCTATCTATCTATTTGACTAACTGACCAGCCTTTTGCCATAATATCACAAATTTCAGGAAAACACTGACCTGCCTTTTACCATAATATCACAAATTTCAGGAAAACACGACTGCACTTGATATAGACACAACATTTAGTTTTATATTATCACTGACCTCAGCTGGTGAAATAGGTGTATTACCACTATAACAGATTTGAAAAAGGTCCTTAAATACCTTTGAAGTAACGATGTGCACTCTTTTATAGTAATGTAGCCGAGTTTTTACGTGGGCTCAACTAGACATACAGTAACAACAGCATTCTCTAGATGCTAAAGTATTATCACGGAAGGAAAGTGGAGTGTTGTCTGAGCTCTGTTGCTGTCATGAACAAACGCGATGTTTTCATTTTGTCCCTTCACGGCCCCCGTACTGGGACTATCGGTTTGAATGGTCGGCGCGTGAAAACGGTAGTAGTTTGTGACGGTGTAAAGACATTTCAGGTAATGTTACATTACTTTTACTAAATTGATGATTTATATCATTCAAAACACAACACATAACTTCATATCGACTGTCGTTATGTTAACACCAGTAAAGTTTTGAATAATTTAGCGTCAAAGCTAAGGTTGCGGTCGACGCCAAGTTTGGTCGCTAACGTTAACGTTTTGACTAAATGTTAGCTTAATAATGTCCTATTGCCGACAAATAAGGTGTCCAGTAACACTTAATGTCCTTTAAGATGCATTATACTTTAATTGCTATTAAGTTTGCAGCTGCCAAATACTGACGCGATTCCTGTTTAACGCAAAAGAAATTGCGGCATTTTACACTGACGTTACCTCACAACACCATAAACGTAGGCCAGCATCAATTCAAAATTGTTTATTTTATTGTAGCTTTACGTAGTCGTACATAAAGACAACGTTATATATGATCTTTTTACATATATTTAGGATTTTAATTCGTCTTATTTCACTTACATCAAATATGGCTTCATTTTATGAAATGCTAACTTTTAGAAATGAAGTCATGCTACACTACAAGCTTAAACTGGTCGATTTCACCTTGTTAGGTACGTCTATAGTGCTGTCCAGAAAAGTTAAATACTGTGCGTTTGGGTCATTAACTGTATTACAATATGGGTTTTCCTCTGACAGAATGGCCTCTTCTGCCCGATGTGCTGACGACAGCGCCTTCAGGACCCCTAAAGCAGTCCCAGTGAGGAGATCTGTAAGCAACGGAGGGATCCCAGTCACCATCCCAGCTTCACCTTTCATGAAGAAGTTGGGCTGTGGGACTGGAGTCACTGTTTACCTCATGAACAGGTTTGTTGTGTCTGTCAAATGGATTTACATTACTTCACGTTTATTTTTCCATAATCTTCTTGGCCTAGCTTCATATATTCCTTCACATCAAACTGCATTCAGAATTTAGCTGGTGTACTGTTCCTTAGTTAATAAATGTACATACCAAGCAGAGAATCATTTAAAATATCCTACAGGGTCTGTAACAAGTTTTGCTTGTAGATAATTAATAACAAAAGCTCTTAATGTAAAAAAACAAGTCTCAGCTTTTACCCTGACCATGGTTCAAATTTGTTTGCTGCATATTCCATAGAAAGAATATAGTGGGCATAAAACTGCAGCTTTTATTGAAATAATGCTGCATATTGTCCTGTAAATCTGTGCTAAATTGTATTAAAGTTTTACATTTACATTTTAAAAATTTTAAAATGTACATCTGATTTGTTTAATTTAAAACTTGTTTAAAACTTAAACATTTTAAATGTAAAATTTAACATTTATATTTCTAAATCAAACGGATGATTTGCTGCTTTTCTTTGTACATCCTTGTAAAACAGTCTATTTGAAGATGTCACTTTGGCCTTGAATTTAGTCATTGATTAATCAAGACAGGTAATCTACTGATTAATCTGTATTGGAGGCAATTGTTGGGCCATGGATAATAGCCAAATGGGTGTATGAAGTTTTGTGATACTCCTTCTATTCCAGAACAATTTATGTACAGTCTTATGCAAAAGTTTAGGCACCCCTTGATAAATAACAGATTTTGGTGATTTTTTATTTGAACAGATGTTAACACAGTTTCTCTTGGAAATGGAAAAAATGCACAATATTTTCAGCAAACAGTGATGCATAGTTACTTCTTATGCCATAAATTGAACAAAAATAAAAAATAAAAACATTATTATGGCATGGTGCAAAAGTTTGGGCACCCTAAGAGTTCCAGAGTCTCAAAGTCTCTCACAAGGTATCAGACCTTAATCAGCTCGTTAGATCTGATGCACAGCAACAGCTGTCATTGGTAAATGCCAATTTCAAAGCTGTACAAATACTTTGACTCTTCAAACCTTGTGCACACACTTGTGGACACCCAGCAACCATGGGTTCCTCTAAGCAGCTGTGTAAGACCCTGAAAATGAAAGTTATTGACGCCCACAATGCAGGAGAAGGCTACAAGAAGATAGCAAAGCGTTGTCAGCTTGCAGTTTCCACAGTAAGAAATGTAATTAAGAGATGGCAGATCAGGGGAACTGTGGAGGTCAAGATGAGATCTGGAAGACCAAGAAAACTCTCGGACAGAACTGCTCGTATGCTGGTCAGAAAGACAAATCAAAACCCCCATTTGACTGCAAAAAACCTGCAGGAAGATTTAGCAGACTCAGGAGTGGTGGTGCACCGTTCCACTGTGCAGCGATGCTTGCACAGACAAGGCCTTCATGGAAGAGTCAGCAGAAGAAAACCTTATCTGCGTCCCCATCATAAAATCCAACGTCTGAAGTATGCAACAGGACATCTACAGAAGCCCGATGCGTTTTGGAAACAAGTGCTGTGGACTGATGAAGTTAAAATAGAACTCTTTGGACACAATCAGCAAAGGCATGTTTGGAGAAAAAAAGGAGCAGCATTTCATGAAAAGAACACCTTGCCAACTATTAAGCATGGGGGTGGATCTATCATGCTCTGGGGTTGTGTTGCAGCCAGTGGCACAGGAAACATTGCACGGGTGGAGGGAAGAATGGATTCCACTAAATACCAGCAAATTCTGGAAGCAAACATCACACCATCTGTAAAAAAGCTGAAGCTGAAAAGAGGATGGCTTCTACAACAGGACAATGATCCTAAACATACCTCGAAATCCACTATGGAATACCTCAAGAGACGCAGGCTGAAGGTTTTGGAATGGCCATCACAGTCCCCTGATTTAAACATCATTGAAAATTTGTGGGTAGATCTTAAAAGAGCTGTGCATGCAAGACGACCAAAGAATATTACAGAACTAGAAGCCTTTTGCAAGGAAGAATGGGAGAAGATCCCAAGTACAAGAATTGAAAGACTTTTAGCTGGCTATGAAAAGCGTGTGTAGCTTTAGGTTCCCTATAACCATGCAGACCCATATCCAGCACAAGAGAATAAACATTGCTGTGCTGTTTCTGAAGCTGTGTATAAATATTGAATCAAATCACTGTATTGTTGAACAAATGATTTCAGAGTTGGGGAGCTGAATGCATCTCCCTGGGCTGTAAAGAAGATCAACCGTAAATGTGCAGCCAAACAGGTGAAGGTTTATGAGAAGCGCCTGAACGAAGAGGCAAAGGTCCTGAAGGAAATCCATCATCCGAATATTGTTGGTAAGACAAGACATCGTTACAGTACTTTGACTGTGATTGGTTGGCTTGGTTGGGTGATATTACTCAGACTTTCATTGTATCCTGTGTAACAGATTCAGAACTGAGACATGTCAGAATTGCATCAGAACTTTGATCATATGGCCCAACAAAAGCTCAGGTGTTTTTAAATCAGCAGCAATGAAATGTTTTTCTCAACTGTAGGAACAGCAACAAAAGTCTTTACCCTATCAGTGGCCCTTACAAAAGCCACTATCTCACATTTCATTAATTTTTAACAGTTGTCACAAATAGGAAAAAATACAAGCAGTAGTTACTTTGTTGATCACTTGCTTTAGATTCAAATCAAATGCTCAAACTTTACATAAGTTGTACTGTGTTTTTGATTGGCTTGTTATTTTCCCACTAAGTATTTAAGTCAGTATTTGGTTATTATTATAGGTCTGGACATGATAGCTGATTCCACATAGCTTTTATTTTGTTCTGTCACATTAAATATACATTGGCATTATATTCCTATTGTTAACTTTATACATCCTTGTCCTAACAACAAGGTTTCCGAGCCTTCACCACGGCTAAAGATGGCTCCAGGTGTTTGGCCATGGAGTATGGAGGAGAGCAGTCGCTCAATGACCTGATAGAGAAGAGGAGAGAGGATGGCCTGAAATGTTTTCCTGTGGCCAACATAGAAAAAGTGGCGCTGCATGTGGCGCGTGGTCTGCAGGTAAATTATTACACCCCTTCTACCTCGTGATAGCATGTGCCATCTGGATCGGACATTCTCATAGGTAAAAATTTCAACACGACAGGCAGGTTTCTGAGTGACAGCTTGCCCAGCTTTAAGTAGACATGGCATGAAATGGGAAGAAGTGTTGATCTTTTATTAAAAAAAAAAGAACATATGTTTATTAAACAAACATCTTCATAGGAAACTGTAAACAAAGATCCAGTCAAAATGTCAGTTTTTGCTCTTTTCCAATTCATATTTGTGTCCTCAACATCAGCCATGTTTTAACTTAATTTTATAAATGCGGAACCTAATGTGTACCTGAATACAGAAGGACATTGTTAAGCCTAATGTATCAGTAATGATCTCTGTATTGGACTTTGCAGTATCTTCACAATAGGAAGAAGCTGCTGCATGGTGACATGAAGTCATGTAACGTGGTCATCAAAGGCGACTTTGAAATGGTCAAGATCTGTGATGTTGGTGTGTCTCTGCAGCTGGACAAGAACATGAGAGGTAATGTTTACAGTCATGAGCTACACAATGACATGAACCCAAATAACACTGTACCCTGTATGGAGAGAAACTGGGAACACAAAGGACTACCACTAATTGTGCATGAGACTAAAAGCAGTTTGTGCTTGCTAGTTTTGAAATACTGCATGGCCCTTGCTTAGTCCTGCCTTTCCAGAATGCCTAATACATCCCACCACAATGGCACCACTTGAGGTGCCATTGTAATGAGATGAGGTTTTAATGTTGTGGCTGATCAGCGTATATTGTATGCTATATACTGCTAGTCATATTGCCAAACACCAGATTTATTGAACAAAAATTGAAGATCCCAGTAGAGAAATGAGTCACTTCTGAGTCCTGAATAGAAGAGAACCTTTTGATATTTGCACCTGAGACCTGTGACAGAATAATTCAGTTCAATTTAGTTTATCTGTATAGAAACAAATCACCACAAAACAGCATTTTACATTAGCATTCAGTGATAAGAAAGTTAAGTTAGAAAGATTCAATAAGGGATTTGTTGGCTATGCTCAACAAATTCAGGCATTTTACCATCTTAGAACTGAATCCAAAATGAAGTGAACTATTGCAACCCAGACTTAGAATGGTAACGATTTCTGATTCCCACCAACCTCTAAAAATGTAACAAGCTACCTTTATTAGTAGTACTCTTATTGGTAAATTTTTCTTTTTTCCTCCTCCTCCCTTTGCACAAATTGGAAACACCCTCACACACACACTACAATCTTGTAAAACACTACATCTTTTTGTAATGTCATGTATCTGTTGTCTTGTCTCCCACATTACAGTGCCTCGCGAAAGTATTCGGCCCCCTTGAACTTTGCGACCTTTTGCCACATTTCAGGCTTCAAACATAAAGATATAAAACTGTAATTTTTTGTGAAGAATCAACAACAAGTGGGACACAATCATGAAGTGGAACGAAATTTATTGGATATTTCAAACTTTTTTAACAAATAAAAAAACTGAAAAATTGGGCGTGCAAAATTATTCAAATCCACATAAGGGATGACGGCAACATTCATAGATCCTGGAATGCACAATGAGGGGCAATGTTCATTCCTATTACAGAGGCCCACTGAAATTTTTTTGAGGAAAAGCTGTGTTAGACTGCATATTGTTTATAGTAAAGTATTTTTATATACAAATATAAAAATGAAAATGTTTCTGGAGTGGGACTTTAATTAATTATAGAAGTTGTGCAGAAGCTGCCCATAGCTCTACACAGTGATCCATGTGTGTACTGTATGTGTTTCTATGCTGCTCCAAATGAGTCTGTTCTGGTTCAACTTGTCTTATTAAATGAGCTTAAAAATAAAGTGACACCTTAGTTATAAAACACTGAGCAGGCTGTAACACACAAGAGTGTGTCCAAACATAACGTTTTGCATTGTTGCCAAAAAGTTCGATTTTGGTTTCATCTGACCAGAGCACCTTCTTCCACATGTTTGGTGTGTCTCCCAGGTGGCTTGTGGCAAACTTTAAATGACACTTTTTATGGATATCTTTAAGAAATGGCTTTCTTCTTGCCACTCTTCCATAAAGGCCAGATTTGTGCAGTATACGACTGATTGTTGTCCTATGGACAGAGTCTCCCACCTCAGCTGTAGATCTCTGCAGTTCATCCAGAGTGATCATGGGCCTCTTGGCTGCATCTCTGATCAGTCTTCTCTTTGTATGAGCTGAAAGTTTAGAGGGATGGCCAGGTCTTGGTAGATTTGCAGTGGTCTGATACTCCTTCCATTTCAATGTTATCGCTTGCACAGTGCTCTTTGGGATGTTTAAAGCTTGGGAAATCTTTTTGTATCCAAATCCGGCGTTAAACTTCTCCACAACAGTATCTCGGACCTGCCTGGTGTGTTCCTGGTGTGTTCCTTGTTCTTCATGATGCTCTTTGCGCTTTAAACGGACCTCTGAGACTATCACAGTGCAGGTGCATTTATACGGAGACTTGATTACACACAGGTGGGTTCTATTTATCATCATTAGTCATTTAGGTCAACATTGGATCATTCAGAGATCCTCACTGAACTTCTGGAGAGAGTTTGCTGCACTGAAAGTAAAGGGGCTGAATAATTTTGCACGCCCAATTTTTCAGTTTTTTATTTGTTAAAAAAGTTTGAAATATCCAATAAACTTCGTTCCACTTCATGATTGTGTCCCACTTGTTGTTGATTCTTCACAAAAAATTACAGTTTTATATCTTTATGTTTGAAGCCTGAAATGTGGCAAAAGGCCGCAAAGTTCAAGGGGGCCGAATACTTTCGCAAGGCACTGTAGGTCCTGTTTTGTTGATGTGTTATTGTTTCAGTAAAAAAAAAAAACTGGTAATGATTAAATATTTATTTGCCCCACAGGATAAATTGTCAGTTTGCTAATCTCTAATCTAGTGCAATAACCAGGTAAAATGTTTAAATGTGTCCAGTACTGATACATGCAAAACTAATAGCATTTCCCTCAGCCCCAGCTGTTCAGGTTTAGATGATGAGCTTGATAAACTTGATACCCGTTAAATAGCAGTGTCATTTTAAGCACACAGGTGTAGATCTAAGCCTTGTTGGACAGCTTGAGAGAAGTCTCTGAAGCAGAATTTAAACAAACAAAAACACAAATGGCAGAAACATTTGCTTAGAATTGACTTTACAGCAGTGGATCGACTTTGTTTCTCTGTCCTGTCAAAACCTCAAATTCTTGCATGTCATGCTTTGACTCTTCTTGTGTATCAGCAACCAGGGTGTTTCCCATTTTGGACTTAAACTCTTTGCGAACAACTGAATGTTGCTTTGACTGTAAAACAGAACATGGGCTTGGTGTTTTACAAACACTAACTTTGAGTGGTGAATTTTTCTGTTCTTCTCTGTCCACAGTGTCAGACCCAAAGGTGGAGTACATAGGCACAGAGCCATGGAAGCCAAAAGAGGCGCTGAAGGAGGGCGGAGAGATCACCGACAAGGCCGACATCTTCGCCTATGGTCTGACTCTGTGGGAGATGATGACGCTGGCCATGCCTCATCTGGAGATGTTGGATGATGAGGGCGGTGAAGGTGAGACTTTCCGATCACACTAGAAACCACTGAACTTTGTACTCTTTAGTTGTAATTTGAGCCAAAAATCATTTAATAATTTGATTATTTTTTATTTTGAACCTCTGGTCAGACAAAAGATGTCACCTGATTTGTTTCCTAGACTAACTGATTAAGGAAATCACATTACTGCATGTGCTGTCTGTATTTCAGAGGACTCGGAGGAGAGTTTTGATGAAGATGCCTATTATGAGAGGTTGGGAACGAGGCCGCCACTGGATGCTGAGTCTCTGGGCAGCTCATACCAGAGGATGGTGGAGCTCTTCTATCTGTGCACAGAGGAGGACCCCAAGAAGAGACCCTCAGCCTCCCAGATTGTGCAGGCTTTAGAGAGCAATGCCCCGCTGGAGAAAACACCCTGTGAGGTGATCGTTATTGACTAATTATCTTTTTTTGTTGTTGTTGTTAGAGCTATATGTGCTAGGGTGTTCAAGGTCCAGTCTGTCAAGGTTGTTGTTTAATGTCAAGTCAAGAAGGATTTTTTGTCAGGGATTTAAATTAAATATTGCAGACTGTATGGGCATAACCTGAACCCCCTTCTCATTTTTCCCTGTTGGAGGTTTTTTATAACCTCCAGGGAACAGTAAAGATGCAGAAGTAGACTTTAAATGAGCAACAACAGCTCACTAAAGGATAAGGACAGCATTTTAATAGTATTCTCAGCAATATACATATAGAAACTTAAAGCCAACAATGAAGTGCCTCAACTCAGTTAATGTTTGGCAGTTCTGGTCTTGATTAGCTTATTCATTTGTACCATATGTCAACATTTGAGAGCATCTGAAGTAGCAAGATTCAATTGGCTGAGATCTCTGTGTGAGCTCTCTGCTTTGTTTTCAGTCCTCTAGCTGTTTTCATGGAGATCTAGCTCATGTACAGTTGTATAGCTACCATCTTGGCCAGGTCTCCCTTAGAAAAGAGATCTTGATCTCAACAGGACTTCCTGGTAAAATGAAGATTAAACAATTATGGTTGTTTGCACGTCTGGTGCTATTATGTAATGAGGTAAAAAAAAGAAGTTGTATAGGGATTAAAGTACTATTAATGAAGAAGCTTACTGGCCTTATTGTTTGCCATTTTGACACTTTCAATAGCACATTATTTCCCCCTTTCATTTCTATTATGTCGTCCTTGCTATGTACTTTGAGCAGTTTTTGCTCTCATCTAGTCTAAATGTTTTAATTTTATTACCTCTTCTTGTATTGTTATTCCTGAATGTGATTTAGATCCCTGTGATCTCAGTCTCACTTGACATTGATTCTGCCACGTTTGCATTAGCAGTGAGCTCCCTTGCATCAAACCGAGCGCTCTTTTCCTCTCTAAGCTGCACTAACCAATAAACGGTCATTGGTTTGTGCCTCAGCTGCTATTCAATGCTAGGTGTATAGGGCAGGCAGAATTGCTTTCACAATGTCAAACATGTTGGATTAGTTTTTGAACCAGTCTCGGTGACAAACGCATTGGATTTGTTTTTGAACCATTCTCTTCCTGTCTACAGCTCATCACG
>NW_018128343.1:151712-156881 GCF_001952655.1 Monopterus albus
TGTTTCATGCGAGGCATCTTCGTACTAATAAAAAACAGCAGAATCATAGTCATATGAAACTTTGCATGTGGATATAAATCACGATATGATTAATCACACAGCCCTACTCTGCACACTTTGGAAAAATTATTCTCTATTTTTGGTCAGACTTTATTCATTAAATTAAGACTAAAAGCCCAGAACCAGAGTTTTTTACCTTTGTAATGTTTTGTCAGTGGCTATAGTATACCTATTAGTACAGCACAAGCCTTAAAGAAAAAAACAAAAAAAAAAACTTTGATCTCCAAAATTTGTCACTATTAATACAATGACCAAACAATGTCTCCTCACAAGCTTTTTTTTTTTTTTTTTTTTTAAAAGCACTTGACCATATATAACAAGATCTTCATTAGTAGATCATTTGCTCAGTTGTAGATGTTCAGACGTCTGAGGAAAGTGCTGAAGAAGACCACATCATATGGTGATGCATTTGAAAGCAGATGAGCAGTGTTAGGTTATTTCCTAGTTAGATATTCAGAGATTTGTTGTCTAGAAATGTTTAGTGCAGACAGATTGACTAGCTCAGGCTGTTAACTGTTCAGTAAATGTGCCTGCAGTGCAGACTGCAGGCAGGTCAAGGTTACAGGCAAAGAGCTGTTAGTGTCAACTGTAATGCTAGTCTTAATATTTGTCTTAATGTGTAAGGTTATGTCCAATTGTTTTAGATACACACCACGAAAACAACAGTCACACACCTTGACTTTTCCTCATGTTTTGGCTAACGTTATAGCCAACTGCAAAGCTGGCTTATCAGGTGATGTCACGGTTTTGACGCCCCGAGTAGCATGGGCTAGCCCAAAAATGATTAAGATTATATAGGTTTGTTGGTCCAGGCTTCTTGATCTTTCCTGCTGCCTGCGCGCAGGTAGAGGGTGAGAGAAAGATCTGGACGTGTAATGTAAATTTTACCTGTGATCCTCTGAATAAACCAGCACGGTTATTTTTTATAAAATCTAAAGCTGTCTACTTCGTCTCATTGAGAGTTCCTGGTTTAAAAGAACCGGAAGAAGCTACAGAGAAATAGTAGCTTATACTTTAAAGCATTACCTGTTTTAAGTGATCTTCACAGTTACAATAAACATTTAAGCAGCAAGTCTAGGTTCACAAAACAAAGGATGTTTATTAAAATTTTATAAAGCAGAATGCCCCTAAACAGTGATGGCATCCACCTTTCAACAGGTTGGTGGCAAAGTATATTCCTTCCAAACTGCCAAGAAAACCTTAAGCTGGTAAGCAAGGGTGGGTAAAAAAGTCATTTAGGTGCTTCCAGCTTTCTTGCAACAAACAGAATGATCCAAAAGAATCCAATTAAAAAAAAAATAATAATAATCAAAGCAAGCCCATTTGTAGTCACTCCAGATTTAAGCCAACATTAAACATCTGAGTAGAAAATATTACCATTCTAAACATTCAACAGCCATTTAGACGGCACTGAGTATAAATACTGAGTGATATCAAAAACGTAACACTAAATATACTGTCCTGAACAGAGCTTGAAATATACAACTGAAGCTTATACACACACACACTTAATACAAACTACAGCCTGGCTCAGTGAACATGAAAAACCTCAGCAGTTGTTGCATGTGAATGATAATTCAACAAATGCCTTAAAATCTGACAGTTCTTACATTACTGCTTGAACAGGCTGAACTGGGTTTTAATCCAAACTTCATGCAATGAAGTTGTAAACGAGGAAGGTTGGGGTGTTGCAGTACTTGGTGGCGAACAGTCTGCCATCAGGTGTCGGGTCAGAGAAGGCAATTTCCTCCTTGGTGAGATGACTGCCGTACATGAAGGTGCTCCTTCAGACCCAGAAAGAAAATGTGATTAGTGAGGGAGGGACCAGCTGTAATCTATGTCAGGTTAAAACACAGAACCATTCACTATTTGGCATTTTTGACAGTGACAAATGATTTATCAAAATAGTTGCATGTTAGATTATTTACCTAATTATTGACAAGGTGGCCAGTTTTACCAGTGTCACCAGGTTCTGAGATCTCAGCAACTACTTGTGGCAATTTCTTAATTACTAAACATTACAGCTTTGCATGGCTAAACTGAGAACACATTTTAAATTTGTGGTGCAGAAGTAAAATACACTGCTGGCCAAAAGTTTGGGGTCACCTGCATTTGTCCAGTTATTAGTGTGATCCAACAGCCAAACACTTGTCTTGCTTAATTTACTTCCACTGCTGCAGAAAAGATTGATGTTATCCTAAAAAGGCCCGTTTTAGTTTTAACCTCTGGCGGTTTACTTCTTAGCTTTGTACCATTTCAGTTTAGTCACTGGATTTGAACTGCTTATATGTGAATAAAACGGGGGTGTTCTATGTATTTATGTTGTGTAACACCATACCTGACGGTGTCCAGCATGCGGGTTGCGATGCCCTGTCGCCTGGCCAGGCTAAAGACCCAGATGCGGCTGATCCCACACAGGGCTTGTTCTGGGATGGTGGAGCAGCACCAGGCTCTGTGTCGCTCCATGAAGTCGTCCTTGGTCATATCCTTGTGTTGGTCTGGCTGCTCGAGGACTCTGTAAGCCTAAAAGGACAAAGTGGACTGTAAATTCAGATTTACACTTAACTAATTAAGTTGTGTAACCAGTAGTGAAGGAGAGGACTACCAGAATTTCTTACAGAATTACACTAATTTTTGATTTAACCTCTTCTTCTTTCAGCTGTTCCCGTTAGGGGTCGCCACAGCGAATCATCTGTTTCCACCTAACTCTATCCTCAGCATCCTCTACTCTCACCCCAGTTAACTTCATGTCCTCTTTTAGCACATCCATATATCTCCTCTTTGGCCTTCCTCTTGACCTCTTGCCTGGCAGCTCCATCTCCAACATCCTTCTACCAATATAACCACTATCCCTCCTCTGCACATGTCCAAACCATCTCAATATGGCCTCTCTGACCTTGTCCCCAAAACAGCCAACCTGAGCTGTCCCTCTGATGTGCTCATTCCTAATCCTGTCCATCCTGGTCCCTCCTAAAGAGAACCTCAACATCCTCATCTCTGCTACCTCCATCTCTGCCCTCACTACTGTCTTGCTGCCACTCTGTCACAAATTGTTGATTTAACCTATTTTAAATAAATATGTGGTGGTGAATGTTGATATTGTGGCAGGCTGCCACAAATAAATCAGTGTAAGGGAAACACCAACTACTACTCTAGGGATTCACGGGCCAAAAAAAAAACAATAAAATGTCTGTAAAGAACTATAAGGTGCACATGGCCCAGCCCTACCTGTCGTAGAGGTTCAGCAACAAGACATCCCACCACCATGTGCTCTGTGTTGATATACAGGTATGTTTTGGCCTGTGTGGGTCTGCTTAGAGCCACCTGCTGGAAACCCAACTCATTGTCCACTATACAGCGCACATCTTCAGCCTGCAAACACAGAAAAGCAACACAGCTAAAAACAGCAGGTTTTCTGCCCCTTCAAGTACACACAGGTATAAACCATGACATCTTTAAAACCTAGGCTGAACTGATCTGTTTGCTGACTAAAGTAATGCCATGCATCCATGAAAGTTAAGCTACAGTGACTTTAGTGTCTAGACCCACACCTTTTTAATGGCATATTTCCGATCATCTGGCAGGACCAGGATAATTTTTCCGTCCCAGAACTCTGCCACCACCCGCTCCTTCTTCCAGCCCTGGAAACAACAGAGACAAAGCTGCACTTAAAAGGAACAAGTTCAGCACTCCATGAAAACATTGCTTTTGTAAAGTAAGATTTGATAAAACTATAACAATTTTTAAAGTAGGTGTTTGAGTCCAAGGCGTCAAATACTGCAAGTCAGATGATCTATTATCTACTGTATGGGCACTCAAAATAAGTCTCACTGAGAGCTGTACATGACTGCTCATGTCATATGGGATCATATAGTTGTGTGGAGACAAGTGCACAAATAATTCAGAAAGGCTGACGGAAGGAATGCAGGTTTACCACAAATTTGATGGAGTCGAAGAAGCGCTGGTGGAACTGAGTGTGCTGAAAATTGTCGTCTGGATTGTCAGCACTGTACACCATGCCACATGAGCTGCAGGCCATCGCTCCAAACTGCTTCTGGCCTGCATCCTGACAATACCAGAAAAAATAGGCATACACAAGAAGACGAATGCAAAAGTTCAACAAAAGAATAGAAACTGGAAGATTATGCAAACCTAGTATGACTCACTAATTTACTCCAAACAACTTGTTGCATGCCACTAAGTGGCATTAAATTAATAATACTGACCCATTGGCATGAAAAATAAGCCAGCATATGTGAATCAAAAGTGTTTTCTGAGCCCAGGCTGGAATGTTAGTGAAGAGGTTATTTACTGTGGTGAGGGTGTTTATTTAATGTTATTTCTCCTGAGAATAATGCAATGAAAAGAAACCTGCTGATGAACAAGACTAGTTTAAAGGGCTTTTTAAAAAAAACGTTCTAGAGTAAAGGGGGAAAAGGAAAAAAGCTGCTGCTAACATGCTTCAGCAAATGAGAACAGCCTCTTTGCTGCAACATTAGCACCAGGGAAAGCTATCATTTTCCAAACTGTTCTGTGGGCACAGGGCAACATTTTAATGTTTAAAACCTGACATACGATGATGAGCTGGTCTTCATCCTGCTTCCCCCTCCTCCTGCGAACACTTCGTTCTTTAACTGAAGAAGTCTGTAGTGATGTCATCGGGGCAGAGGGGGTGCTGCAGGACACTGGAGGCCGCAGAGCTGTGTTCCTTAACCTGCAGGAGATAAATCAACATACTGTGGAACAGTCTGGGCTAATGCCAAACACATCATACCAGAAGAGAACCAAGTTTCCATCCACATAATATTATGATTAAATGCTATAAAGAATTAACACAATGACAGAAGTGATTAACAGCATCTTCTCACAAGTGTTTGTTTCCTAAAACAAAACTATACATTATTTCATCCTCTTGCTTTCCATCTTCCTGGTATTATTGTCTTTACTGAAGAGAATAAAATAAAATAAAAATAGTTGGAATCATCATTCCCATTTTCTGCTACTGCTAGAGTCAAAAAAACTTTCTTGATTGTGGACATACAGTGCCCACTCCCTGTTGTGTGTCATACAGAAATCCTATTGTTAAATGGTAGTCTTGATTACCAAACA
>NW_018128343.1:156896-158993 GCF_001952655.1 Monopterus albus
GCCTCCCTGCTGGAATGTGATCTACACTGGGTGTCTGTGTGTGTGTGATGTTGATTTGTATGTTAAACTGGCCAGGCGGTCATCTCAGGATGTCGGGCCCCCGGTCTCTGCAGGACATCCCAAGACAAAGCAGAACTTGTAATATGTTAAGTGGGTCTGTGTGTGAATGCAAAACAAGCCGACTTGTCTTTGTTAAAATGTGAATTGGCTGTCTGGTCTCAGAGAGGTGCAGACACAAAAGGCAGCTGGAGACGGTATGCGAGTACAACATGTACATATAGTAATAAGCCAAATTCTTTAGGTTTAAGGAGAGTCAACATATATTTCAGGTGATAGTGCCTATTCATGTCCTACACTGTTATGGACTAGCATTATGTAAAAACTACCCCTTTAAAAATAATTGTTTTTACAGCTGGATATCAATTTACAGAAAAAATAACATGCAACGCTATAGAGTCTAGTGCAATGCAGTACAAATGCCCTGAAAACAACAGTTCTACATTTGTGAAGCATACTGTGTTCCATTTGTGTTATGTGCGAGTTGTTGTAATTAGCTCTGGTAACGGCCAGTAAATATCTCCGACCCAACACCAGTCAGTCAGAACTGATGAAGCCTCTTGGATGAGAGGTGAAACGTCTTCGATCTAGAAATCCAAGTCCAGTTGATTTCCAAGGTTATTTCAGTTGCGGAGTTTTATAGATGTGTATTGTATCACTTTGGTATAAAGGGACTGCCCCTTTACCAGTCAGGCAGAGAACTCTGCGCGACTGCAAAGCTGTGTCTGACTTCTCTCCATGCTGCATGAAATAAAGAATTCTTCAAAGCTACTCCAGACATCTTTATTGGGTCCTGCCCGTTCCCACTACCACACTCACCTCTTGGATGCAGAGTCAAAGATGGGATATACTGCTGCAGTTTCTGAGGAGAAAAAATAATTAAAGAAAAGCTTTCATCAAAAAAAGTGATATTTTAAACTTCTGGCACACCAAACCAAGGCAGGTGGTGCAGACAAAACTGCTGATGGCTCCAAGACTTGATACGTGTTAGTTCAGTGTCTCAGTGGAGTGTAATCAGCCACAGATGCATTGTTGTACAGTAATACTGGGACTGAAACCATGTTTATACCTTTGGGAGGGCTGGAAGCTGCGCTGGTAGGGCTTATATCACTTAGATCAAAAATGGGCTCGGAGACACCATCTGTCAGAAAACAATCCTGGGGGGAGTTTAACATTATTATACAGCCATAATTTGCAACTCTAGTTAGACTTTGCTAATTCTGCTGGGTGACTGTAGGAAAGTTCAAACTATATTTGTGCTGTACCTGAGTACTGACGGATACAGCTGTAGATGCAGGGCTTGGTTGTGGAGTCCTTGTCAACACAATCGTCAGCTCCTTGGCAATCCCGTGTTTCTTCGCCAACATGTCAGTAGAGCTGAGGGAAGAACAGGAGAATTAGTCTGAAGATACAAACACAAAACCTTTGCCAAGAATTCACAAACACTAACACCTGGAGCCGATGTCAGCTTACACGCCACACAGAAAGGGGGGCTGTCTGAAGGATGAAGCTATTTATTTTCATTTAGTGAGAGAAAACTAAAATATGTACTAAATACTAAAATATAAATTGTATGTATCGGTGAAGCACCTTGATGGCTGTGGCGTTACAGGCTCCTCATCACAGTCCATCCAGTCTGCTGGATCAAACTTTTCTCCCTGTTTGGTGCTCAGCTCCTCCTCTTCAGTCTCAAGTGTCTGGACAGCAGTCTGCAGGACACAACCAGGATTAAATTAATTTTTACACTTACAGTGCCTTGTAAAAGTATTCATACCCCTTGAATTTTTCCACATTACAACCACAAACTTAAATGTATTTTACTGGGATTTTATGTGATAGACCAACACAAAGTATCACATAATTATGAAGTGGAAGGAAAGTGATACATGGTGTTCAAGATTTTTCACAAATAAAAATCTGAAAAGTGTGGTGCACATATATATTCAGCCCCATTGAGTCAATACTTTGTCGAAGCACCTTTTGCTGCAATTACAGCTGCAAGTCTTTTGGGGTATGTCTCTACCAGCTTTGCACATCTAG
>NW_018128343.1:159770-162429 GCF_001952655.1 Monopterus albus
CAATTGTAAAGTGGAAGGAAAATGATACATGGTGTTCAAGATTTTTTACAAATAAAAATCTGAAAAGTGTAGCATGCATATGTATTCAGCCCAGTCAATACTTTGTCGAAGCACCTTTCGCTGCAATTACAGCTGCAAGTCTTTTGGGGTATGTCTCTACCAGCTTTGCACATCTAGAGTCTGCAATTTTTGCCCATTCTTCTTTGCAAAATAGCTCCAGTTCAGTCAGATTGGATGGAGAGTGTCGTGAATGTAATGTGACAAATTCAAGAATACTTCTGCAAGGCACTGTATATGCCAATATCTTTGCTTTCAAATCTTGACTGCAATTTGCAGCTACAACTTGTGCGTGACTCGGGTCAGCCCTCAATATTATTTAGCTGTGGCATGCATCAGTTCCAATAATAAGCAAACAAACATTCAAATTCGAGCACCCATTTTCTCAGGCTCAGTGATGATTCAATGACGTATAATGAATAAAAACTACAATATGTCCCCCTGAGGACCCTAAAAACTGAAAGCTTAGTGTCTAACTTGCAGATTATAAACAAAACACAGTGAAATTTCTCACCTTTTCAGGATGTTTCTGATGCTGGTTTGTCACTGGAGCAGGTGGCTGTTTTGCTTTCTCACTCTTCTTCTGTGGCAGCACCACCTTATTTTTCCCCTGTACTGAATTTGGTCTGGTTGAGGATTTTGGTGTGGATTTCTTGTACATGGATGCAGGTTTCTTCCCTGTACCAAAAAATGCAGCTCCAACAAAGATCTTCGGTTTAGGCTTCAGGCTGCTGAAAGTGATGGTGATTGCTTTCTTGGAGTCTGGTGGTTTAGTGATTCTGGCAGGAGCAGCAGCTGTAGTGGAAGCCGGTTTGCCACTGACACTGCTGAATTAAATAATGCAAAGCTCAGAAAGCCATGAAAAATAAACACCTATGATGTCCAAAAAACTAAAGCAATGTAATAGAAAGCTACAACATAACAGCTGCAAATTAACTGTGACTTATAAGGAAGCAAACCTGTGGTTATGTTTTGGCAGCTTGATTGTCTTTGTAGATGTCAGACAGCTTTTGATACCCAGCTTTCCTCTTTTACTAGATCCTGCAGACATGTTTCTTGGCTTCTGGTCTCTTTTTAAACTCCTCATATTCTTTTTTTCTGGTTTTTTGGCCTGGGAGGGAGGTGAACTAAGAGGGGCAGATGGCAGAGACTCCTTTATTGCCTTTCTCTCTAGTGGAGTGAGATAGATGGACTTCTGCTTGCCATAGAAGGAACTGGTAACCATGGAAGGTTTGAATGGAGAGTTACAGGGTAGTGAGTCTGGAAAAATAAAAAAAAGGGAAATAAACAGAAAAGGTTGGTAAAATGTGCATGTGAGAAAGTATTTATTAGCTGTTTAACCTTAAAGACCAGGTAACAAATTGTCAGACTTAAAAGAGCCACATCAAGCAAACATCAAGCTCAGCTTTCACCATTCTACCCTACCTGCTAGTCTCTCTGGGGATTTCTGTGGTGAGGGACAGTTTTTGCCCAGATGCCCTGCTGGTTTCTTCTTGGGGGATCTTCTCTTCATGGGGGACATCTCCTCCCTCCCACCCTTCTTAGCTGGGTGGCTGGTCATAAAGTGACATAAGTTCAGTCACAATGAGAGCTGAACAACAAATGTAGTGCCACAGATCCAACACAGGTGCTCCTTGTTTAACTAAGCAAGAGAAAACTAGAAAAATGCTGGCAGCCAATGCAGTCACGGCTTTAAGCTCTGAATATACCTGTCCAAGTCCGGAGAGGAGAGCTTTCTCTTCCTGGCAGTAGTGGACATCATCTCACCTGGGCACACACACATTGGTCAACATGTAATACACAACTCCCAACAATTCTGCTGTGAAGCACTAGTCTGCTGTAAGGACAATTCTCTTTTGAATATACATGCACTGATACTTTCAACGGTCTGAAAACAAAAGGAAGTGATTACCTTCCAACATACCTGCAATTTCACAACTTATCTGAGAATCTCACATTCATTGTATAACATATACAAAATACATGCTTAAAATGACCACTAAGACTGTTGCCAGGATACTGTGCTTGCAAAGCATACAAACAAAAACAATGGCAGAGAAGATGTTTTTCTAATAATTGATTCCACATTGTTACTAGTTGTTACAGTTACAGCCGCCATAGGCTGTGGCACAAAACTACATGTCAAAATATCTGCTGTGAAAGAGATGTATTAGATTAGGTTACTTTATTTGTCCCGGTAGGTAAATTTGTCTTGCAGTCAGATCAAATGACACCCTTGCCACAGTCACAAAATACAAGAATAGAATAGAATACAACAACATATAACATAAACCTGACACCTACACCAAATGTAATAAAAGTACTCAGGGCTCCACCAATCAAGACATAAAAGAAAACATCCGAAGAAAACCTAAAATTACTTGCAATATATTACGACAGCCTATTTAACTCTATAACAGCAGCGGGGACAAAACTATTTCTATACCGCTGCATTTTACATCTTGGGACGACAAACCTTTGTCCAGAAGGAAGAAGCCGAAAATGGCAGTGCAAGGGATGGGAGTCATCATTCAAAATAGAAGTAACCACCCTCTGTACCCGTCTACTGTACAGGGCTGCTAAACTTAACTGTGACTCCCCA
>NW_018128343.1:163216-166421 GCF_001952655.1 Monopterus albus
GACAAAATCCTCAATGACTGAACCATGGCTACTTTCACCATCACTGAGGAGACTAACAATAACTGAGTCATCGGCATACTTTATAATAGTTCTATTGTCACATCTACTCTAACACATATAGAGAATAAAAAGTAAAGGTGACAGCACACATCCTTGAGGAGAACCAGTCAAAGAACCTCTCTGGTCAGATAATATGCCATTGACCCTTACTCTGTGTCCTGTTGATTAAAAAAAAATCTAAAATCCAACCTACCAGATTATTACTCAAATCAAATTGTTGTAGAAGCCTTTCAATTAAAATGTGAGGCTGGATTGTATTAAAAGCAGAAGAAAAATCCACAAATAAAAGCCTGGCGTGTGTCCCACAGCATACTGAGCAGAGTAAATGTGGCATCACCCACTCCTCTGTGAGGCCTATATGCAAACTGCAAAGGATCCAGTACATGTTCAGTCTGCCTCAGGACCTCCGATCTGACCAGCCTCTCAAAAATCTTCATTAAAACTGAAGTCAGAGCGACTGGTCTAAAATCATTCAGAGTTGCAGGACAGCTGGATTTAAGAACAGGGACAACAACAGCATGATTCCAGAGCCTAGGTACATATTGTGTCTGCAGAGACTTATTAAAAATATACTGAAATACAGGACTCAATTCATGTACACAAGACTTCACTAAGCGCCCACATCGGCCACATATTGCCAGATATTCTGAAAGACTTTAGCGCAACTGCCCCCTAAGTGAATCTAGAGGACACCCCAGCAAACTACATCCCCAGACGTTTACTGAAAGATTAGGACAATGACCAGCACTCTCAGTTTAACGCTTTGCGTGAAACGACACCTAACTTTATCTTGTATCACGTGGACATGAGCTTAACATTACATGTTAGCTAACTAAGCGTTCATTTAAGCGCAAAGTGGGAGATGAACAGATAATTGGCGGGATGATTAGTTCATTCAAAGGTAATTTCAGCTTCAAATATAAACTAGCCAAGGTGTCGACTAACAACTAACTACTACATTAACTTAAGCAAGCTCTACGTTTTTCTGAATAAAACTAACGCTAACGACATTTGGGTGTTATTGTTCGTAACGTTAGCCAACATCTTAACGCAGCGTAACAACGCCATAAACGAGAAAAACAAGCATCAAAAACACAACCATGAAACACGATTCCGTTTTTTTTACCGAACGCGTTTCTGTCGTGCTACATAAAACGATAAATCTTGGTTTAAACGCTGAGTTTGTAGCCGGGCTGGTTACCTTTCTCCCCGCGTTTCTTCTCGGTACTTTGAACAGCGCGCGCCACACTCTGAAAAAAATGCACACGGAAACGGAAACAAATATATAGTCGAGTACCACAGTAAAAGCGTAGGTTACGTCTGGTCAACTTCAAACTTCAAAATAAAAAAAAAATATTCCTTTCATAAATGCCAATTCAACAATATGGTATAACGCGTGTACAGACTCTGTAGATTTTAATATATGTATTAAAAGGCACAGAGAGAGATGTGTGGCTGAAACGATTACTTATTTCAAACAGCTAACCAAAACGTGCAGAATAAAACTAAATCGTAAACTTCACTGTTGAAATGTAAGCAATATCAAGCTTTTATTGTGAGAAAAGATGTTGGCCCTTCCTGTTTAGTACGTACTACGTCTTGGTCATAGCTCTGGAGCTTGACACGGTTAGCCAATAACTTCCCGGGTCAAATTGTATACGTGAGATCTGACAGCAGCAGTATCAGTCTGCTTAGACCTGATACTATTTAGATGCGTTCATAATTAGTTTGTTAGCGTTCAAGGTTCACTTACTATTCAGATTTTAGTGGCAAGTTATATTTAATGAAAATGGTGTTTTATTTTACAAGTGCCGGTGAGTAAATCCAGTTTTAGCTAGTGGCCTGGTTAGCCAGTAACGTTACTCTAAAGTTGTAACGTTAGCCAGTAGCGTTATTCTAAAGCTGTAACGCTAGGCATTGTGCTTATTTTTGTAACGTGTCTGTGCCTTTTATTTGTTTTGTACCATTTGATCTTGTTGTTTCACTCAATAATTTTTCTCTCAGTGGTGGACCCTCCCTACACAATATACACGGGAAAGGACAAGTATGAAAGTAAGATTAGCCGATTGTCGTTAGATTGAGGAAAAGATTTCTTTTACACATCTATGCTTTTGGTATAACCTTTGTCTCAAGCTGCCTCTCAGGTTATTGTATTTGCACCGTTGAACAAGTATTTGTCAAAATGATGCCGCATCTCCTCTAACGTAACGTTACTGACATTGTTTTTCAGATGAGGATCTAATCAAATACGGTTGGCCTGAAGACATCTGGTGAGATTTTTCTATATTTATTCACACAGTATCCCCCGATCTCTACTGTGTACAGTGGCTTCAAATGAATGTTAGATAAAGTGTAAAGTTTCACACTTTAGTTGTGTTTAAAGTACCATTAAGTGTTTACAAATGTAATTTCCTATAATGCGTAAGGATGATTGATAAGCAGAATTAATAGAATTGTCAATTTGAATATTAAGAGATTTTATGATTTTGGCTCAACATCTCCTGTTTTCCCCAGGTTTCATGTGGACAAACTGTCTTCAGCTCATGTATATTTGAGATTGCCAAAGGTAAGGAGTCAATACAATGGACCTGAAATTTAAGTACACGATCATAGTGTAAGATTTGAGTCTTATAGACTCTAGTTACTTTATCAGCTTTAGTTACTTCTCATGCCTTTAGTTCCCTTTAGTTACCTTTCATAACTTTATCTTACCCGATTACAGCTGTATTGATTATTGTGCATTACTGAGCCCTGGTTATTTTCTAATACAGTCATTCTCCTTGCTTATATGTCTTACAATTTGAATGAGGTAGAATCTGCTTACTTTCTGCAACTTTTGAATGTCTGCATCTCCCAGGCAACCAGACGACCTATTTACATTTCAACAAAGCCCCACTAGCCCACACCTGGACACACTTAAGCATATCCCAAGTTCTGCCCCACCAGGGGGTGTCTTACACACACAGGGGGTCTTATCACCTGAAGATGACCACTTGGCCAGTCCAGCATACTTATTGTCTCACACACACATAGGGGACCTGCAACCCAGTTAACCCATTGTTTGGTGTGCTTGATCACGACTTAGTTATCACATGAGATACACACACACACACACACACACACACACACACACACACACACACAC
>NW_018128343.1:168909-175267 GCF_001952655.1 Monopterus albus
GGTGGGTTCAGGGTCTTTCATCTTACATCTGCCTGCGAGCAGTTTGGAGGTGCAAGATACCTGAGCGTGTAATGTTAATTTTACCTGTGTTCATGGAATAAATCAGCACTGTTTTGTAGTTACTTGGACTGTCTCGTCTCTCAGAGTCAGTATGGTAAAAAGTACCGGGTACAACAAACCATAGGCCTCTCTTCAGGGTTTTCAATATAACGCAAGATACGAAGGCAAAATGTCAGTACAGCCAGGTAGAAAGCATTTTGTTTTCTAATGCTACTTGGTACTCGGTGAAAAGGCAAAGAAAAAGTGGCATGTTCATGAACATGTTCATGAACATGCCACTTTTTCACTGTGGCCTTTGCTCTACAGAACTTCTATCCAGACGCAGTAAAGGTCATTACTATTATATGTCTGAGGAGCTGTTTACAGATAAACTACTGCACTGGTACTTTTTGTGACGAGGAAACATATCACCCACTGTAACTCTGTGGCTCACTGATGTGTTTTTGAAGAACACCAGAACTCTACAGTGTGCCACAGATGAATAACGCAATCATGTTTTGGACCTACATGCACAATCCTTAATAGTAGGAGACATTCATTGTTATTTTTTGTCTTTTCATGGGTTTTTTGACAATAAGAAAATGATATAGAATCACCAGCCTCGTCCTTGACACCTCCATGCTGACAACCCTCAGAAAACACTCCCATCCAAAACCTCTTTCTGCTGTTGTTTGAGACACATACATACCTTGTGTTCAGTGGTGTACCGTGACACATATTGTGTTGTGTGCTGTCAGGCTGTAAGATGAACAACATCAGCGTGGTTTACACACCATGGACCAACCTGAAGAAAACTGCAGACATGGACATAGGACAGATTGGCTTCCATAGACAGAAAGAGGTCAGTAAACCACAACTGAAAGAAAAACACTGAAGTAACAAAGACTTTGAGCAAACTAAATGAAGACTTCATACTCACATACTGTAAATGAAAGGCCACAGTCTGTTTCATCTGTTCTGATCCTAACATTTTCACTCTACTTCAGTGATCTCACATCACAAGTACCTTCTGGCTGTACTGCCAACAGTCAAGGTGTTTCATGACTGTACTGCTTTTCACACAGGTGAAGATCGTGGCGGTGGAGAAGAAGATCAATGAGATTGTAAACCGTCTGGAGAAAACCAAAGTAGAACGATTCCCAGATCTGGTGGCAGAGAAGGAGTCAAGAGACAGAGAAGAGAGGAATGAGAAGAAAGCTCAACTCCAAGAACAGAAGAGGAAAGAGAAGGAAGAGCAGAAGAGGAAAAAGGAGATGGAGGAACTCAGGTACATTTAGTCCAAGTGTTTTTCATTTGTTTTTTCATTATGTTTGATGCAGGAAAGCTGGATGGCAATGAAAAAAAAGCAATATTGTAAAACATTTTTATCAGACTTAGTAGTTTGGGAGAAGAAACATTCAAATTTCACATTTTACAGGCTTGACAAAAGCAGATTAATGTCACATTGCTGAAAAAACATAGAAGAAAGCATCTGGATGTAGTTTTAGGTAGAAGACGCTTCACCTCTCATCCAAGAGGCTTCATCAGTTCTGTCTGACTGGTGGTGAGCAGGAGGTATTTATCCCACTGGGTGGTGTTTCAGTCCTTCCATGGCCAACAATGTCCCCTAATGACTGAGTTGTTGGGGTTCCAGTCCTTTGGTGGCCAACAATGTCCTCTAACAACCAAGTTGTTCCACTCCAATTCACACCAGGACAATAGGTGTCGGTCCACAGGTGAGGGTTCAAAGACAGGTAAACGACTCTCACCCATACCAAACCCCAACGAAACTACATCCAGATGTTTTCCTCTAAGTTTTTTCAGCATACTATGACCTGGATGACTGAGAATTTGCATGGATATATCTGTCATATTTAAAAAGTTGCTGGATAATTCACTTTAACAGTTGGATCAGAACAGTTAAAGAATGATCTGTTTGTGCACTAAAATAGCTGCCACCCACCTCACACCTATGGCACAATGCTTTGTGGAAACCCTGACTGCCCAAAACACTGCTTACACCTGATACTATTACTAATAAATTATTTTTTCTGTCAAATCCTGTTTTGGCACCCCTCTGCAGGAGCTATACAACACTGATGAAGAGTGAAAACATGATGACTAATGAGGTGAGAATGTCAAAAGAAATCATATCAACTCTCACAGGCAAAAAATCTAGACATGTTTTTGTTCATCATGTAATGTAACTCACAGAAAAGTCAGGAAATTTGATAAATCATCTATAGGTCGATGAAGAAGAACTAAACCACTGGAATGTTTTACTCTCGTGATCATTTTAAATAGAAGATCACTACTAGAGATGTGGTTTGACATTGAAGTTTTTAATGTCGATGAGAAACTAAAATTTAACTCCATTTGTTTCAGTGTTGTAGAACAGTAACCGTTACCAATACACAATTAAATGCGCCACAGAATGGGTGAGCATACCTGTGGTAGCACTGTATTCAGGTTAAATGAGGTTTGGCCCAAAAGAGGGGTGTCAGACCATGTTGTCATAAATCTTCAGGGCCCCATAACAAGCAACACTACTTTAAAACCTTAACCTATCCTAAAATACACATGTAGTGATTTCATGGGCAAAACACAGACCATCCTGTTGATTAAAACCCACAGATATAGTTAAATATACTGCAACAGGACAGCCCAAATCACCTGTTTGCTTCCAGTAACTAAGGTGGATGTCAGCGTTCTCTCTGTTCATTATACTAAGTTGCTGTCCACCCTCACTGTCTTAGAGATGTTATATCAACCAGAAGAAAAATATACCAATAGCACACCATTTGACTAAAATATCAGTAGTATAATCAACCCAAATATACTGTAAGTTCTGTGTGGATGTGAGAGTGTAGGTAAGTCCCAGTGTGTCAGAACCACCCCCCTCTTTACCTGCACCAACACAATCCTCCAGTATCTACTGTAACTTGTTCATCTACAGTATCAAACCAATCAGTCAAGCTTATGGGTAAGCCATAAAACTAACAGAAAAAGCTGAAAGGCAGCATAAAGGTTTGTCCACTTCTGTAGGGAATGTTATGTTACAGAAGAGCTATGACATTTGAGAATCATGTGTGTCATTTACAGGATGGCTACGATTCAGATGACTTCATGTAAGAGGTGTAGACCAGGCAGCAGGAGGCAAGCTGACCAACTCCTCCCCCTCCACTCAGATCTGCTGTCAGGACACTACTCTGCTGCTTTGTGCTTTCTATAGCTCTGCACTGGCACTGGGGAATAAGACAAATGGATACCTTTTGCTTTTGGACACTGAGCAGACAGAAAGCCAGTTAGGGACAGCGCCTGGTCTGATTCCACATGCTGACTGGTTCAGACACTGCTGGCCTCTTCATCACAGGATGATACTAAAGAAGAAGAACACGGGAGAACAGGAGCTGTGAGGGTCATTCTGGGGAGAAACACTCAAATAGCCAAACAGTGTTTGATTGGATTTTCTCTGCCATATGAACAGATGTATGATAATACTGGAGTCTGTATGGGTGTTTCAGTGACTCTGCAAACATGAAGTCTATAAAACCTGCTTGCTTTCTTCATTTGTTTATTTCTCTGCATGTCAGATTTTATTAAATACAATTCAGTGAATGAATTAAACTCGGGAATTGATACCACATGCACATCTGTTCACAAACCATTATATTCTTTTGTAAAGCATCAAAAACCAGTCCCAGCCACTCTCATCCATTTGCAGAAACACTGCGCACTTAAAAATTCATGAAAAATCTCATACCTTTTCCCCTTAATACAGCTGTGGGAAGAATGGCCTCCATCTTGTGATTTAATAAGTCTGCAACTAATAGAATTGAGAAAGCAATCTCCTCACAAGTTCCATTTAGTAGCTTTTCTGGAGCTCTCGATCCTATCAGACGGTTTCATTTGTCATGGAGCATTTGAAAGCTACTATATGTCCATGCTGTCACAAGGTGAAGAAATAACTTAGGACAGGTGACACATCTGACCCAACTCAATACAAGCTTTTGATCCTTGGACAGTCTGAAGTCAAAGTCACTACCAGACAGCAGTGGATGGGATTGAAGCAGGTGTATGGTTTGTTGTAAGATGACTTGCAGAATAAACAACTTTTAAATAGGCTGAAAAAAACTTAGAAAAATCAACTGGACTAGGTTTTTAGGTCGAAGACGTTTCACCTGTTCATCAATTCCGTCCGATACCAGACCCCAACGACACACATGTCTGTAAAATGCTGAATATTTTTGATATTTGAATGGTTTTTCTAGCTGAAAGTATGCTGGAGTTATTCAGCGGCGAAAAACGTACGGAAATCAGAACTATAAAGAACAGGATAACAATAAAGAAACACTTGGAGGATGCGGGCATCGATCCCGCTACCTCTCGCATGCTAAGCGAGCGCTCTACCATTTGAGCTAATCCCCCACCATATTTGTAAACGGGAAGTAAGCCATATATGGCAATCATGGCAAAGGTGATGATATTCTATGCTTCTTCCGGAAGTAACCTGTTTTACTCGGTGTGCATTATAGTTTGTATGAACGTTAATTGCCATCCTAGTCCCCAGAACCTTACATGAATGAAGCAACGAATTTACCATGTGGAAGAAAAGCATGTTTACATGATGGCGTCCTTGATGATCCTCCCACACATGCGCGGTAGCTCATGAAGCAATTGTGTGCGTGTTTTCGCACATTACTAGTGACGTTTGAAGCACTTCAGTGACGTCCGAAGCAAGTGCGTGCCTGTGACATCATACGAATCAGCTGATTGGTTCGGCTTGTCATGTGAATCACTTTGCAGAATAGAGCATGTTCAGGGACAGGATATCCCTATTTAGCGGCGTTCATTTGAATGTTTCTTTTTATTTTACTGTGTCAGCTTGAAACCATACAACCATGTAGTGTAGTCGAACAGGAATATCCATGGCGAATCAAATCCCAAACAATCCATGAACCAGTGGCACTTCTTGATTGCACTTAATTTCATAGACCACTAGATGTCCTATTCGAGCATTGTGTCATTGAAGCCTCCAGTAATGAACTGATGAAATTTTTGTGACTACTGTATCAAAGCTTCAACAAAGCATCGATCAGCCATCACTACCTGTAAGGCACGAAAAACGATATAAAATAGAGTAAATTAACAGTAGGGTAACATTATTTTTTGACAGTATGCAACCTGCAAGTTATGTTACATTATAACAGTACCACCTGTGCTTCTTCTCTGATGTAACTTTTCCGACTTATTTTAGTTCCTGATAATCTTGGATGAACATGTTTTGCACAAAGTGGTATCACTTTTTAAGAAGAAAGAAAAAGCGGTTGGAGGATGCGGGCATCGATCCCGCTACCTCTCGCATGCTAAGCGAGCGCTCTACCATTTGAGCTAATCCCCCAGACTAGCTTCGACCGCTTGATATCATCATTTATAAATCCTTCCAGCGGTGTAATCACCAACCTTACTGATGTGGGGCGGAATTATAGTTCAAAGTTAATTCTAATTGATAGAATCAGCACAAGATTCAGGTTCTGTATTAACCTATTAGAGCTGCAAAATTTGTTAACTGATCACTGAAAGAAAATGAAAGTTATTCATCATTAACGTTATTAAACTCTATTAATTAATCTTTAGTTATTTCTAATCAAAAATTATGTGATGGTTTCCAATTTTCCAGATTTTACCCCATAGATTTACCCGTTTACCACTGTTACCCCAATCCTAAACATGGATGTATTATTAGAAGGCTGTCTTGCTGATGTTAGGGGCTGGATGTCGTTAAGTCGTTTAAAGTTAAATGATGCCACAACCGAAGTTATAGTGTTTGGCCCGATGACCTTCCCCCGGCAGACTTAGGGTTCTTGGGGCAGTATGTGCGACCGGTGATCACTGACTTAGGTGTTAAAATAGACTCCAACTTGGCAATGGAAAGTCAGATAAACGCGGTCGTAAAATCTGTTTTTTCTATCTTAGGCAGTTAGTGAAGGTGTTAGAGTGATTTTTATTTTATGCACTTAAGAATGGTTTTATTTTATAGCACACATAAGTTTACATACTTATATGTCACAGTTATGTTTATATAGTTATGAATATCACCCTATGTGTTCACTGAACCACTGGTCAAATATTTGCTGTGTGAGTCACTGAAACACTAATGCAACATCATAAGTCTTGTCCACTAAATTACTGAATTTCATTAGATTTATGGCTGTAGCTAAGGGAGCTCATAGTTACGTATCGTTCCTCTGGACTGGTGGACCCAAAGGAGTCTTGGTACGGTAAGGCTCCAAGTTTATTAAAATAGATTAGACGTAGA
>NW_018128343.1:175450-177149 GCF_001952655.1 Monopterus albus
CCGCTGCTGTGCGTTAGTTCAGCTTATCAGCTTCTTCGGTAGGAACCGAGGGGGGATAGAGCCTTCGCTGTGGTGGGTCCAAATTTGTGGAATGCATTGCCTCTTTATATGAGGCAGGGCCCCTCGTTGCCCATTTTAAGTCATATTTGAAGACCTATTTGTACTCATTGGCGTTTGGACAGGACTGAGACTCTTTCAGATTGGGTAATTCCTTGATTGGACCCAAATGTAGGTTTTATTGTTTTTATTTTTATGTTGTTACGATCTTAGATTTGTACTGTATGTTAAGCACTTTGGTCAGCTGTGGCTGTGGTAAAGCGTTAAATAAATAAAGTTGAGTTTCTATAATTGCGACGTGATAGTGGTGGTATTAAGAGGTGAATTAACTAGAGTAAGTCCCCACTGAAGGCCCAGGTACGAAATGCACGGCCCGCCACTGACTTTGACAACAGTTGAACAAATGTTGTACATAGAACGCTAATTATTTAAAAAATGTAAAAGAAAAAGAGAAAACTTACCCTTCCTAATAACGGTTCTTGCAGTTTAGCTACTTAACTTAGCTAAGGAACCGGAGGACCACGACATCATTGGTTAGAAAACATGTTAGCATGGCAAAAATGGACAGGGCTGCCTGATTATTAGTAGAACGATTGCTTTAGCCATTTTATTGGCCACGGAAAAATGAACTCCATCATGCGATTGGCTTTTTAAAGATGGAGGCTCTTCATATGATTGGTTGTAGAAAGAAGAATTTAGCCACTTGATTGGCTGCGGAAGAAAATTCATTAGTTAGTACAGAAAAAGAACCTCCTTCGAGCCGGATTCGAACCAGCGACCTAAGGATGCCTGTGATTATAACCCTACAGTCCTCCGCTCTACCAACTGAGCTATCGAAGGGGCTGAGTGGTTACCATAGCAACCTTCCTATAAATATACTTCCACGCATGTTAATGGATTCAGTGGGTGGAGTCTGGGCCACATAAAGATCTATATGGCAAGGTACAGTAAATCTGAAATGTCTGTTCTGCTCCATTCATTTTCTACCGCTTAGTCCCTGAACGGGGTCACGGGTGGGCCCGGAGCCAATCCCGGCCGGCAATCGGGCGAAGGCGGGGTACACCCTGGACAGGTCGCCAATCCATCGCAGGGCTAACGCATAGACGAACAACCACACATACACGCACGCACTCCTATGGGCAATTTAGAGACACCAATCAACCTAAGCTGCATGTCTTTGGTCAGTGGGAGGAAGCCGGAGAGAACCCACGCAAGCACGGGGAGAACATGCAAACTCCACACAGAAAGGTCCCAGGTGGGGCCCGAACCAGGAACCTGCTGCTCCATATACCGAAGTAAGATCTCACACAACTTTCAACAGACAGTTTTCTCTGACTTCACCCCTAACATTTCCTGTTGGGCTGCAGATTGAAGGCATTGATCCAGACAACGCTCAAGTTGTGGGGAAGCTGGCTATCAGCAGCAAGACTGTGACAGTCAACCAGTACGCAATTAAACTTTAAGTTAACCGCATTAGGTTGATTAACTGAAGGAACAAATCTGAAGCATCCTGCTGCTGTGAATAGACCTAAAGTGATTAGTTGATTGACAGATTTATCTGCAACAATTTCTGGGCGCTATTTCTAAATGATAAATATTTGTCTTAGTTTTCTACGTTAGTAAATTGCATAGTTTTTAGTTT
>NW_018128344.1:0-2574 GCF_001952655.1 Monopterus albus
TTGACTGTTTAATTACTGATTTATATCTATCGCCAGTCAACCCTCTGACCATCTTGTTTAGCTGAATAGCAGCTGAGTTTTGTTTATCTGCTTAACATGCAAGTCCACTAAAGAAACTCTCATCTAGCTCATAAACAAATAGTAATGAGATAGAAACTAAAATAATTTGTTAAACAATGCAAGCTACATTTTCACAACAAAATAATTGAGAATTACATGTTTGTTGACAATTAAGACCTACCGAATGATGGTTGGATACAGTTCTCCGGAGAAAAGGTAACAGCAGTTGAAGGACGCAGCTAGGCAACCTTTACCAGTGACAGCCAGACAGGTTCGTAAAATCTGTTGATCTGCACAGAAGTGGAACATGTTGTTTCTCTAGAGTGCTATAAACACACTGTATATGCAACACTCGTATGCCTGTGTTATAACATACCTCTAGGTACCAGCAAGTTGATCAAAACAGTGACTCCGGCAACAATAAGGCTGCCACACTGTGATGGACGCCGTCCCATATAGCTCAGAGTCACATTTCCGACAATTTTAGCAGGGATGTCAACAGCTGCAAAGATCACTTGTATTAAGTAGATGTCCACCCCAAACTTTTGCAGATCCATAGCAAGACCATAGTAGGCAAAACTGGTTGAAAACCTAAGTTTAAAAAAAGGCATCTGTGATGCCAATGCAATTGCATATATGGTTCTTACAAACAGTTTTTGTGCAATATGACCAGGAAATGTACCAGACAGCACTGAGGCAGGCTGTCATCGTCCTCATTTTGGGTGTGCGGAAGAGATCTAGGACAGAGTAGGAGCCCTGGGAACAAGACATCTCTTTCTTCATGGACTCCTGAAGCATCTACACATAAAGAGAGAGTTCTTTTAATTCACATTTATTTGGTATGCAGCTATAAAGACAAATAGTGCAATAGCAAAAACAGATTCCCTTACTTTAATGTCAATTTTTTCTCCCTCTTCATGGCGTCTGTTATATTTGGCCACGCTTTTGAGGTTCTTGATGGCTTGGTCAGGCTTGTTACTCAGGGCTAACCATCTTGAGGATTCATGGAACCACCTGTATGTGATATTTGTTAGTTGCCCAATAACAACATCTTTGATTGTTATGTCTTTACATCTTTAAACTCAATAATTGCAGTTGCAACAATAGCTTTTTATTGCAGTTCAGTACTGGGCATCTCACCAGGAGTAGAGGAAGAATACATAGTAGGGCAAAGACACCACTAGAGTTAACCACCTCCAGTCCCGGATGAAGTAGGCTATGAATGCCAGGAGCAACTGCCCGACTGTATAACAGTAACCTGTCATGGTCCCCACCACAGTTCGCACACGAGTGGGGACCCACTCCAGAACTGGAAATGAAAAAAATTACAGAAGAAGACATCATCATGCCCCTGTACTGGAATAAGTGACAGGCCTGTTGACTACATCCACACTTACTCATTGTTGTCCATCCCACTAAATAACTTACTGAGTGAGAAGGTGTTAAGTGCCTGTCCAGACAGAGCCATGCCACAGCCAAACCGGAACAGGCAGAAGAGGGGGAAGGAGGTGGAGAAAGTGGCACAGGTTCCTGCCACCGCCATCAGCAGGTAAGAAATGAGCAGGAGGATGCGTCGTCCATATCTAGGGACCAGGTAGGTTCCCATAAAATGAGGACAGACTATAGCATATCACATAACCTTAACCCGTTGGACTCACACACATATGAACAACTTATAATACTAGATGAGCACATTAAAAAGATGCAATGGAAAAGTAACATAAACAATTGTATACAATTAAATGTTACCTGTCAGAAAGACTTCCAAAAATAGGAGCTCCCACAAGCACACCTCCCATGTAGATAGTTTGTCCCATTTGTTTCAAAGAGCGCATATCACACACCAAATTCCACTTGCAACAAATGAACACAAGTTAACACACATGATAAGACTTATAAACGTTTGCACTGTGAATAAAGTTGAAAAAGCTAAAACAAAAAAACTGAGTGATGCAGTCCTACATCAGATATGATTGTGGACTTCATCTCAGTCATGTTATAGACCCATCCTTCTGTGCATCCCTGCAGATCAACACCCAGACCGTCCTCAGTGTCTCTCTGTTCCCCTGAAGTGGAGGTTTCATTCTTGGCCAGAAGATGCCACTGTGGAGCAATGTAACGCCGGCATCTCTCCAGCTTCCCTGAGTGGTCCAATGGTACTGTGATCAGCAGTGTCTCCTCTGGGCTCAGCTGGAACTCAGAGAGGTTTGTGTGCGCCCTGCAGTAGTGAGGAGGCACCGCAGCCACAAAGTTCTGCAGCAGGTTGTGACTGGCCATCATCAGGACAGGTATGCTAAGGAGGGTCACATGTAGGACCTGGAAGCGTCCTGTGCTGCCCACCTGATCTAGGAGATCACCAAAGGCCATGATTTTGTACAGCCAGAAGTCCAATGTTAATGGCACTAGATCCTGTTGTTGGTAGGCTCCTTTAAAATATGTGCTTGTGTAAAAAAGATTATGTTGTTCTAGCACCTGTGAAAATATTCAAGAAAACGTCAGTTGCCAGAGCAGACA
>NW_018128344.1:8730-10242 GCF_001952655.1 Monopterus albus
AGGTGCACCAAAGCACAACACTAAACTTTTAGTTATTTCAGCTGTGACTGTGGTTAGGGTAGTGTGCTTTCTATTCTTTCAGAGTATATTGAGGTGTGAGCTGTGAAAGTCCAAGTATTAGCCACAATATATGACAAACTTCAAAAAATAAAAATAAAATGAAAGAAAAAAGATGCAAATAAAGGAGGTGAATCCAGGATTCACATATAGACCCACTGATGAGGTTCAAGAGGTGTCCCTGTCAGCTTGGCTGTGAGCCTCTGGGACCTGTCACCCCCTCTCTGTGTATGTTAAAGAAACAGAATTCCAACTTTATAGATGAGTCAGAAATCGAGCAATGATGCAAAGCTAAACCAATGGCTGATGGGAATGTCACTGGCTTTGCCGGCATTTCAGAAAACCAAAGCATGAACAAATTAAGGTTTTGAGGTTTTGATTTAATGATGGGGTCAGATGAAAGTCAGAGGATCACAAAAGTGATTACAACTTATCCTGAGAGTGACTTCCATTGTAGATGTGTGCTAGACAAAAAGTCACAGTCACCATCATCACAAATCACCAAATCTAGTATTCGTCATCCTTTAAGAACTCAAGATGTCTGTATTAAATTCTGTGTTAGTAGATATTGGACCTGCTGTTCAATGGAGTAATTAGGATTCATCATGTGGGCACCACAGATATCAGCACCAGTTTTATAGCAATCTGTCCATCCACTGAAAGGCCATGGGGTTACCAAAGTTTGTAGAATTCCTCTTCTGGGGACACTGCTTTTCATAAAACCACACTTAGGGAGAGGCCAAAAAGGCAAAGAAATATGTATAACACAAAGACATCCATCAGCAAACCAGTAAAGAAAGTAATTTCAAGTGAAAAAAACAAGCCACGGTACGAGCTCTTCACTAAATTTGAGCTCTTGAAGTATGAAAGCCTGGTATCAACAGTGTAGAGATGTGCCATTTAAACAATTAAAGGCAATTACTTTTTTTCCTTCGACAGTTATCCATCCATCCATCCATTTCCTTCCACTTATCATTTTCTTCCCTCTCTCCAGACACTTCCTCCAGCTCCTCCGGGGGAATGCTGAGGCGTTCCCAGGCCAGCTGAGAGACATAGTCCCTCCAGCGTGTCCTGGGTCTTCCCCGGGGCCTCCTCCCGGTGGGACATGCCCAGAACACCTCCCTAGGAAGGCGCCCAGGAGGCATCCGAAACAGATGCCCGAGCCACCTCAGCTGGCTTCTCTCAATGTGGAGGAGCAGCGGTTCTACTCTGAGCTCCTCCTGGGTGACCGAGCTCCTCACCCTATCTCTAAGGGTGCGCCTGGCTGCCCTGCGGAGAAAGCTCATTTCGGCCGCCTGTATCCGGGATCTTGCCCTTTCGGTCATGACCCAAAGTTCATGACCATAGGTGAGAGTCGGAATGTAGATTGACCAGTAAATCGAGAGCTTCGCCTTACAGCTCAGCTCCTTCTTCACCACGACGGACCGGTACATCGACCGCATTACTGCAGAAGCT
>NW_018128344.1:16498-19345 GCF_001952655.1 Monopterus albus
TCAGCAGGGACAGGGAAGGTGGTTAAAATTGATGGGAAGATGGATGGAGCCAAATACAGGACTATTCTGGAAGGAAACCTGATGGAGTCTGCAAAAGACCTGAGACTGGGACGGAGATTTGTCTTCCAACAAGACAATGATTCAAAACATAAAGCAAAATCTACAATGGAATGGTTCACAAATAAACATATCCAGGTGTTAGAATGGCCAAGTCAAAGTCCAGACCTGAATCCAATCGAGAATCTGTGGAAAGAACTGAAAACTGCTGTTCACAAATGCTCTCCATCCAACCTCACTGAGCTCGAGCTGTTTTGCAAGGAGGCATGGGCAAAAATTTCAGTCTCTCGATGTGCAAAACTGATAGAGACATACCCCAAGTGACTTACAGCTGTAATCGCAGCAAAAGGTGGCGCTACAAAGTATTAACTTAAGGGGGCTGAATAATTTTGCACGCCCAATTTTTCAGTTTTTTATTTGTTAAAAAAGTTTGACATATCCAATAAATTTCGTTCCACTTCATGATTGTGTCCCACTTGTTGATTCTTCACAAAAAATTACAGTTTTATATCTTTATGTTTGAAGCCTGAAATGTGGCAAAAGGTCGCAAAGTTCAAGGGGGCCGAATACTTTCGCAAGGCACTGTATATATGGTGAGTTTGGACTTTAAACTTAAAACTTTAAACTTACAGGATCTAAAGAAAAAGGATTATCTTAACATTTATTACACCAGTAAACCCTCAGTCAAATGGTGCAATCATATTGACGACAATGTATCAAGTCCTTTGCTCTGTTAATAGTTAAAAACAAAAAACAAGTGAACACATAATACTTTGACCTTTTGGACTCAGTACAAACACAAGACTAAAAAAATGTATGAACTGGTGACAGTGCAGGTTTACAAGGCTGAATTAACCAAGAGCGTTTTTTTATAGCCATCCGAAAGTGATGCATTTTTCTCCTTGGATGCTTTTCAACAGTATACTGTTTACTGCTAACATTTTAAAATGCTTGTAAGAAATTTTACAGTGTTAGTTGCACTCCTGTGCCCAAGCACGGTATTGGCTGACTGGCATCAGTCGTTTCATAAATGCTTTACAATCACTGACACATTCTGTCTGGCCAGTCTGGTCATTTTCATGCAGGTGAACCACACGCACATTACAACCTGATACTCCTGACGTCTGTTGTTGCAGCTCCGTCCAAAACCCCAACTTCCTCTTTATGTGATATTTCATCTTTGATTAAGCTAAGCTTTAGTACCATTAATATTGATTAGGGGGTTGGCTCTCTTTGCTGAATGTCATTGTTGCTTGGATTAGCCTATCATTGTTCCAAGCACTGCAGCACTGCGCTCTTCTGGACAGACAGATCGGACACTGTTCCTGGGATCTGTTAGCGCTACTCTCCAAGCTTAGTAGTCACAGCCTTGAGTGCTCCTACCACTATTGAGACCACTTTGGCCTTCACATTCCACATTCTCTCTAGTTCCTCTTTCAAGCTTTGGTACTTCCCCAGTTTCTCATACTCCTTCTTCCTGAGGTTGTTGTCACTTGGGACTGACACATCTATCACCACAGCTGCCTTCTGTTCCTTGTTTACTACCACAGTGTCCAGCGTGTTAGTCAGTACTATCCTGTTTGGATCTGGAAGTCCCACAGGACCTTGGCCCTGTCATTCTCCACTACCTTCTGAGGATTCTTCCCTCTGGACTTGGGATGATCTTGCCCAGAGCTACCCAGTGCAGATATTTCTGTACCCGGTGTCAGGTACTTGGTTGGGCAGTTTGGTGTAGTCATGATTATACATCAGTTAATTTGTCTAACTTGAACAGTGAACCCCTGAGATTTTCCTAAGCACATTTCTTGTTTTATATCTCAGCAACACGTAAAATTTGGTACAATCCACCATGTTCTTAACAGAATAAAAAGTTACAGCTTTGGTGATCCTCTGAGATATCAACTAGGACCAGGTTGGATCTGGTTAAATAACATATAACTTCATTTTCAAAAGCCCAGCATCTGTTTTGTTCTCTTCAAAGCAAATCAAAGCAACCCTGCCATCCCTTGAGCAACTGTGAATTAACCTTTAATCTTTTATTGCATAATCTCCTTCAATCCACAAAGTTGTTCATTTACTAAGAAAAATGTCAAAAAATATATAATGACTCTGAGCATGAGGCTTTCAGCTCAGCTCTATCTATGCATGCACTAGAGTAACTACCATTAGATCACAATGTTCAAGGATAAAAAAAAAAACATTAAATATTTGCTGAGATACACCTGCCAAAATTTTGGGCACAAGTTTTAATTGAACTGAAAGGGAAAGTGTGTCCAAATCTTTGACTAGTAATGTATTTCAATCTGAGTGGCCAGAAAAAAGTGGCCAGTGGAGAAAGACCAGTAAATACTGACTCACTTTAGATAACATAATTTTATCTTGTGCTTTCTTGAACTGATCTTAGCAAGCTTAACAAATGATCAATTCAGGATAAATACTTTTGAGAGAATATTTTTCTACTGACAGCGTGTCATGATTGAGTTTTTATGCATTTTATTAACATTATTCAGTTAGAACAGGAGCAGACAAAACAAAACCAGAAACATGAAATACAACAAACACAAGAAAAGGAGAAAAGAGATGAAAATGCAAGAAATAAGGAATAAATAGACAATGAAAAGAGGACTATGGTTAAGACATACATGACATTTGCCACAAGAGCGCACAAACATGAGAAAAACACACAAATAAATGAAAAATAGGTGGACATTGTAATAAAGGAAGTTGGAAGACTGGTAAGAATCGTTCACAAACGGAAGTTAAACTTAGAGGAAAACAAAAAAAGTGGTT
>NW_018128344.1:22539-23188 GCF_001952655.1 Monopterus albus
TATAACACATTCTTTTTTTTACATGCATTCTGTAATCCCTTACTCATCCACGGTTTCCCACTGTAATTCCTCTTGTTTTTATACTGTTTATGAGGATACCAGACAGCCAAGACACCAACCAAGGGAGGGAGGCGGGGGCCACCGGAAGGAGGGACTCACCGGGGCCCCCCAGGCTTGCCTGGGTGAGTGCGGTAGAAGGCGTCGAGAAGGGCAGGATCCAGAATAAACAAACGAGGAATCCAGGACCGTAATCCTCCCAGTCCACCAGATATTGGAAACCCCGGCCCCTGGGGCAGACATCCAGGATCTGCCGTACTGTGTACACTGGACCATCCTCCACCTCAAGGGCCAGTGGAGGTGCAGCCGGAGGTGGGCAGAGGGGACTGGAAGACACAGGCTTGATCTGGGAGACATGAAACACAGGGTGACTACGAAGAGAATCAGGCAATAAGAGTTTTACAGCAGTGGGATGGATGACTTCCTGGATGGTAAAAGGCCCCGGGAACCGGGGAAACAATTTAGGGCATGCCCCTTTGATGGGAATGTGGGTGGCCAAGAGCCAAACCTGTTGCCCAACCTGGTAGGTAGGAGCGGCCCTACGGCGGTGATCGGCCCGGCATTTGTTTTGGTCGGCCGGGCGCCAGAGGGC
>NW_018128344.1:23624-34629 GCF_001952655.1 Monopterus albus
AGCTGAGGAAGGGCAAGAAAATGAGCAGCCTTGGAGAAACGGTCAACAATAGTGAGAATGACTGCGTTGCCTTGGGAGGGAGGAAGACCGGTGACGAAGTCGAGGGCTATGTGAGACCAGGGCTGGCTAGGCATAGTCAGCGGCCGAAGGAGACCAGAGGGTGACTGCTGTAAGGGCTTGGACTGCGCACAGGGAGCACAGGCGGCTACGTACTCCCTGGTGTCTTTTTCTAGGGTGGGCCACCAGAAGTAACATTTCAAGAGGGAGATGGTACGATGTACCCCCGGATGGCATGCTAGCCGTGAGGCATGGGCCCAGTCGAGGGTCTGGGCCCTAGCAGCCTGGGGGACGTATAATCTATCTGGTGGTCCACCCTCTGGATCGGGTTCTTGGAGTTGGGCCTCCCGTATGGTGTCTTCGATTTGCCATGTAATGGTGGCCACCATACAGGAGGTGGGCAGAATGGTTTCTGGTGTTTCTGGTTTGGCTGGTGGACTGTACTGTCGGGATAGAGCATCTGGTTTTTGGTTGCGTGACCCCGGCCGATAAGACAGGGTGAACTGGAACCGATCAAAGAACAAGGCCCACCTCGCTTGTCGGGGCTTTAGTCTTTTGGCAGACTGGAGGTAGGCCAAGTTCTTATGATCGGTCCAGACTAGAAAAGGTTGGGCGGCACCCTCAAGGAGGTGTTGCTATTCTTCGAGGGCGAGTTTGACTGCCAGCAACTCTCGGTTGCCTATCTCATAGTTCCGTCCGGCCGGGGTCAAGCGCCAGGAAAAATAGGCACAGGGGTGTAAGGCATGGTCTCCCCCGGACTGCTGAGAGAGAATTGCTCCCACACCAGTGTCGGACGCATCCACCTCAACCACGAACTGCCGTGAGGGATCAGGCTGGAGGAGTACGAGGGCTGAGGTGAACCGGTTTTTGAGATCTTGGAAGGCCTGCTCCGCTGTCCTGGACCATGCAAACTTCACCTTGGTGGAAGTTAGCTGGGTGAGAGGGGCTGCTATGGAGCTGTAGTTTTTAATGAAACGGCGGTAGAAGTTTGCAAAGCCCAGGAAGCCAGGTCCTTCAGACAGGTGGGAGTAGGCCAATTGGTTACAGCAGTGATTTTAGATGGGTCGGCGCGGAGTCTTCCCCTTTCGATGATGAACCCCAGGAATTCCACGGAGGAAGAGTGGAAGACGCACTTCTCAGCTTTTACATAAAGGCGGTTTTCCAGGAGTCGAAGAAGGACGTGACGGACGTGCTGGATGTGCTCTGGTAAGGAAGAGGAATAAATGAGAATGTCATCAAGGTAAACAAAAACAAAACGGCCAAGATAATCACGGAGGATGTCGTTGATCAACCCCTGAAAAACCGCCGGAGCATTGGTGAGGCCAAAAGGCAAATCTAGTCCAGTTGATTTTTTCTAAGTTTTTTCGGGTTGCTATGACCTGGATGATTGAGACTCTAGACAGACATGTTGCTAATCGTAACCTACATGAACGCATCAGCAGGCAATGTCAATATCAGAAAATACCTTAAGCTATAGATGCAAGCAATGTAATATATAATGTGATAAACTAAAACTAATATAGCCTAATGTTGGGTCATAGCAGAAGCAAAATGTTACCATTTCTGAATATTTCTATTAGAAATTATGCTATACAAGTAGTATGATTCGACTATTATCAGTTCAATGATTTGGCCCCGCCCGTAAACTAGGCCCCACCCCCTCTGTCAGAAGGCCCGCCCCCACACTAGAACACTGACCCTAGAAAGCAGTAAAGATAGTTAATCAACAGCAGTGGGTAAGAGAGATAAGAAAAGAAGAATCTAATACATGGCAGCAACCTTAAGAAAACAAAGGTTAACTGGATAGAATAAAACTGTAACATAGAGTTCATAATGGAAGGACAGCATATAGTCATCAGGGTAGGACAAGGAGAAGAAGAGGAAGAGCAGTGTCAAATAAAGACCGAAACAGTGTCAGAGGGCATCCATGCAGGGACGTACAATAAATGCACCTTTATGCTGTGCTCAGACTGTTACTGATCAGCTGTGCCTTCATGGTATAAGCAAGGTTAATGGAGTAGCTGTACTGTATAAATATAAAAATCAATACTTCTTTTTAACCACTAAAGCCAATAATCATAGCTTGAATGTACAGATAGTGATGTGAAGTGAAAGAAATGTAAGAAGTGAAAAGGTGGACAGTGCACAAGGCAGTAGTTAGGAGAGGTTTTACATAGCATAATAAATGGTAGATGGTCTTATAGCACTTTTCTATGTATTGCAGCACACTCAAAGCGCTTTCACACTATTTGGCCATTCACCCATTCCCACTCCCAAGCACTCACACATTAACGCACGAGTAACATCAACAGGAGCAACTGGGGCTTCAGTGTCTTGATCAAGGACACTTAGACATGTGGACTGGACAAGCCTGGATTCGAACTGCTAATCATCAAAATGTTTATGATTAACTCCAGTAAACATAAACAACAGATTACGTTGTGCAAATGTATTTGATCAACCATGATTATCCCATTAAGAGGTGTTTGGGCTAATATGCAGGTTACAGTACAGCCATACTGAAAAATGTTATGCAAACCTTGCTACATACTGTGTCTGTGCAAGCAAAACATTTTGTAAACAATGTAATACCATTTTTTGCAACAAAACACAGGTGTGTTATTGAGGACAACAGCCATTAAGGGTTGGCATTAAGATGGATTTTACTGCCTCTAGCTGCATCCCATGAGCAGCAAATACTGTAAGAGTGCCAAAGGCCTGTCCACTGCTGAACTGGGTCTCGTGCTGTGGGGCTGTGGCCTTATTGAACCCTCTTATGCATCTCTGTTTTTTTTTGTGCTGCCCCACTTAACTCTGCTCCACATTGTTGCATTATTTGCTCTATTTAAAACTACCCACTTGGTATCTATTAGAAATGAATAATCTTTTAAAAATTCCCTCATTTAACTAATTTCTCTGGCGACATGATTCCAGCGGAGGGGAACACACATGATCTGTATCCAAGGTGGAGACAGATATTAAATGAGTGGTGACTTAACAGCCTGAACACTGGTCACTGCTGTCCACTGTGATGAGTAAACTGAAACAGGGCCGCTTCATCTTGATCTCTACTAATTTATGGAAGAACTGTCAGCTGTGTCTGATGCGTAATGCTAGCTTTGACAGTTCATGGCCTCTTTTTATTTTCAAAAGCATGTTTGAATGGACTACTCCTGTGTTTTTACAGACGTTTGGCTGTCAGTTTCTGCAGGCGTTCAAAATTTGATCACAAATTTGAAAAGTCCATGTTTAATTAATTCATGTCCTGTCTGACCGACTTTCAGTATTACAGACATGTATAATACTGCATGTGATAGAAAATAAATCAGACCAGTTGTTTTTAGGTTTTAGGTTAGAATTAATCACCTACAGTACTTGCATACTATTGTGCAAGCTCAACACCAATAGTGAATCTTCTAGACGCTGAGAGCAGTGATGGGTTTCTCACTTTTTTATGTCTGTAGTATACAGTACACGCTCTCACAACCCCTCCCATCCATTTTCACAGCTCCAACCCACACGTGAGACTTTAACTCTGACTTCGCTGTTTCCTCTAATTACAGACTCCACTTTAAAGCCTTGTGGAAGATTGAAGTGCATCATATACAAGCATCTAATTAACCTTCTGACATATTAATTTCCCTTCTGTTATTTCATACCCAACTGTTGACTACCGTATAATAATACAACCTTATGATAATACAATCACACTCCTTTATTGTTTGTGAAAGATGGTTTAGTTCTGTGTTGTAGTGTGAAGGTCTTATGACGGATGTTTGTTAGGAATTGTATTCCAGACAGCGTAGTGGGCTGAGACCAGCAGAGATTAGAGAAGCAGACATATTGCAACATAATTTATTACAGGACAGAAGGATATAAATGCTGGGTGAAAGTGTTTGTCTTTGTTCAGACTCTGATAACTCTATGTGAGGGTTCAGACGTCTGGCCTCTCAGCTGAGATAGTGTGTACTTATTCTTACTTGTACTTGCTTATCCTTTCTTTATAATAAAAGACATCAATGGTGTAAGTCCATTGATTCTTTCTTACTCGCACTGGAGGAGTGGATAGCAATGATAATTTACACCACAATATAGCATGTGCAAGACTCAGTGTGCTCAATCATATGATTGTCACATGTCCATGGAGGCTTTGAAATGGGTACAATGGCATGAAATAAGGTTGGACAGAGATGTGAGCTCGCAGTCTCAGCACTAAGTAGTAAAATATATCTATTCACCTTTAAATGTCGTTTATGTTGTCTTCCATTAGGAATTGATGTGTAGAATAAGACCAATGATTTAGGTGACATTATTTAACTATTAGTACCTGATGTGTTTAAGGTGATGTTTGTTGCTGTATATGATGAGACTTTTTTAATAAGACACACTTCTTGTTTTACAGATGATGCACTGTTTCTCAAACTGGGGATCTGATAATCTGCAGAGTCAGTCCTGAAGTTCACTGTCCTCACATTCACAGGCTACAGGTAAATATAATTTAGAGAAAAGTCCTAGGTCCTTTTTGGATCTGTTTGCAAAACATCAGTAAGATCAATCATTACCACAAAATAAAATGTGCTGCTCTGATTATCACTATAGATAGTCAGGGTTTTTTGGTTATAACTTGACTGGTCTTTGCTTGTGTATGATGTTTAAAAATAATGTTACTCCCATGTTACAAAATTCAGTATGTGCATATTTATTCTATATTCTAGACATTAATAAATGATCTGGAAATACCTGACTTCCCCTGAAATTGACTGATAACAGCAGAAAACAGTCACGCTGGCTGTTGTGGTATTTAAGACAAATTTTATTCAGAATGGATCAAAGTGGAAATACAACTGTTTTTTTTTTTTTGGTAAAAAAAATATCACCATTAAATTTGCAAAGCCCACCACAAAGCTCTTTTATTCACCACAGCTACTGTAAATAGCAATTTCTGCATCCCTGACGATAACTACAGCGTTTTATTACACCAGTCTGTAATAAGAATATTAAGAACACACACATAAAAAAACAAAACCTGTAAACTTAGTGAATCTAAGAGTTTGTGTGAGACACAATGTAGTAATGCAGGGAGCACTTAATGCTAATGTATGTGGACACAAGTTTGTGGGGGGCTTTTACCAGACACACAGTATCTACCATGTAGGTTTTGAAGGTGTTGGTGGTGTGATACAAGCAGGGACATTTGGGGCATATAGACAGATTAATGCGTGTCATCAGGGGGAGGGAGTTTCTCGAGTGTAGGCTCCACGCCCCAGATCTCACGAGCATACTGGGCAATGGTGCGATCACTGGAGAATTTGCCACATCCAGCAATATTGTAGATCACCTTCTTGGTCCATTCCCTGGGGTTCTGAAGATCAAAATGATAGGTGACAGATGAATCAGATCAGTAAATAATAAGATTCTTACCTCCACCAGGCCATGTTTGTTTGTTGGTTGGTTTGTTCACAGTACAGTACACCTCAAAAACTGTATGCTGACTAAGTCCGAGCCCTCTTGTGGTGAAAGTGTGCAGCTGCACTGCTGAGCAATCGGAGTGAAGACGAGTGGAGCTAGTAAGTGCAGCAGGAGGCAAAAGTGCGCTTACATGCAACCAAATGGTGTGAGTTGTGTATGTCTATAAGGGACTGTAAGTACACATTGTTATGCCAGTCTGCATGGGACATTTATTTAGCTCTTTGTGGCATTTAATTTTAATCAATTGTGTCTGTCATTTGTTTTGAATAATTTTCCAAATAATAATGACCTCAGTGTAATTCCAAATGGTTTTCATGGCACTGTCTGAGTGTCTGTCTAATTTCTCTGAGTTTTCTGTTGCTGTTGTGTTACTACAGTGTAAATGTATAAAATACCTCCATGAACCATTTTTGTTAATGAACATACCTTGTAAAGAGCATTGACTTTCTCCTGGCATTTGATATAGTCTTCGTAGTCAGCAAACACCTTAAATCTGTGCAGAAAATAATACAAATGATTAATGAAACAAAATATATACAACACACTGTATATATAGCACAGTGTTAATATATGTGGTATACTGTACAGGTATGTGTGTGCATTTTTTATGCATATAATACTGATTGTTGTTGTGTATATAAAGAACTGAGTTAGTTGTCTTTGTTTTGTTTTTAGTCTCTTCTTTTTTGGACCAGCATGCAAGTTATACACATTCTTATTTGTATGTGTGTATGCATGTGTGTGCCTCAGGCTGTTGTTGTAGATGTGTTGTTAGATGCGCTTTTACCTGTCATGGTGCATCAGCATGTTGACAATTTCTTTAAACAGGTCGGGCTGCTTTGGGCTAAAGAAGCCTGCAGCAATCTGGTCAATAGCCTGTTTCAGCTCTGGCAGGCGGTTGTAGTATTCTTCTGCATGGTATCTAAGTGGGACCAAAAATGAATAATAAACACACCCAGAAGAACAGAAATACAAGCTTGTTGCTGTAGTAACCACCCAATTCATGAAGGAGTAGTATGTCTGCACAGAGGTACCAGCACATTCCCCAAGGCAAGATCTTTTAGTGCAGAAAACCTCAGCTTGTGTGGACAAAACACTTCCCTGGCTGGGAGCAGGGGTAAGGCAGAGTGTGAGGAAGAGATCATTACTGAAACCTGTGAGAGACTGCAAAGCTGCTGCACTGGCAGAGTGCATGGAGCTCACTGCCGTGATAGCGAACACTCTTGACAGCTGGACTGTCTTGAAGGTATTTCATAAATTGGTTCTAATGGCAGGTAAACACACTGTGTTCGTATTGGTAGTGGCAGAAATAAAAAGACAAGGATGAACTTTTTTCCTGCCTCTATTCTCTCTTTCTAGATTTTTCTTAAAACTGTCATTCCCCCATCCAAACTCCAGATGTCCTCAGACTCTTTGCTCTCAATCACTGAATCACCTGACTCTGCTCACCTGTGCACTTGTTATCACTTCCTTTATAATGTGTAGCCATTGCTTTCAAGCCACCATGCCTGTTTTGTTTTTTCCTCTCCCTGTGTTTGACCTGTTCTGAACCTTTGCTCTGCCTTTCCCTGTTCCCTTGAACTGTGTCATGTGTTTGGAGCTCTTGTTTGGTTTCTGACCACTTGGACTCTGGTTTTACCTCCTGTTTTTCTGTGAATGGTGTCGCTTACCTGGACACTGAGTAAGCCTTGATGTATTGTTATTTACTGTGTAAACTGCTGCACTGCATCTGCCAGCCTGTCTACCCGTCTGTCCCTACACTTTGGTCCTCCCTCTCAGCTGGTCATTTTGACACTAAACCATTATGGATTATATTCACTACAGAAAAACAGTTTGAGGTAGAAAAATAAAAACATTTTTAGAATTAATTTTGTACCCTTTCTTGTCGAGTGCATCAACATCCTCCACCCTCATGCCAAAGATGAAAAGGTTCTCCTCTCCGGCCTCCTCGGCCATCTCGACGTTGGCTCCATCCATGGTACCAATTGTTAGAGCGCCATTCAACATGAACTTCATGTTGCCGGTGCCAGAGGCCTCAGTGCCAGCTGTGGAGATTTGCTGTGACAGGTCAGCTGCAGGGATGGCTGGAAGATGACAACAGTAGAAGGTTGATGACTCTATTAAGCATTTTGGGTTTTAGAATCAAACATCTTGAGTCTACAGTGAAAGAAGTGAACAGAAACAAATGGAATAGGGCAGCCTTTTGCTAATTACCTTTCTCTGCCAGTGTGACTCTGTAGTTCTCCAGAAAGATGACTTTGAGGCGGTCTCCGACCACGGGATCATTGTTGACCACCTCACCGATTGCTGTTATCAGACGAATGATCATTTTGGCGGTGTGGTACCCAGGAGCAGCCTGGAAGAGACGGACAGTCAGAGAAATAATGTTTGCTGAATTTAACTTGAGTTGTGAGGGTGAGTTTGTTTTTATAGGCCAGATGTTAAACTACAAACCTTTCCTCCGATCATGACCGTTCTTGGAGTCCAGTGCTTGTTAGGCTCCCTCTTGATGCCTAACAGAGATTTCGAGAGGTTAAAGGACTGAGGTGTTTGTGAAAATCCCCTGAAGTCATTTAAATGTGCACTTACGGTTATAATAGGTGATGATGTGCAGGCAGTTGAGCAGCTGTCTCTTGTATTCATGGATTCTCTTGACTTGAATGTCAAACATGGAGCTGGGGTTAATCTTAACGTTGTAGTGCTCCTCTAAGTGCGCCGCAAACTTCAGCTTATTTTCCTACGTGATCAAAACATGGACTTCCTTACATAGAATGCAGTAAATCCTGTTTGAGCTTGTGTGATTATGTCTCTGCTAAACAGGCAAGAATAGTCAGAATTTTAGCAAAACAATACTATAATAGCATAAATAAACAGAACAGATACAACAATATACAGTGTGTCAGAGATGATACTCTCCTAGATATTCTTATACGGTATGCTGGCTACACTGACACTGATGAAGGAGGAACAAACAGCTCTGTAGGTTGACATTTTGTTAAAGGGTTTTTGTGTTGTAAACATTATCTCACTAAACAATTTAGCACAGATTGTGTGTGTAGACTATGTACTGTTTCTTTCCAGGGCATTTTGTTATTGAGCAGCAGTTGGATTTACATTTCCAGCATAATAAGGTAGGTAGGTAGGTACTTTTTTGATCCCTCAATGGGGATTTCAGTGAATTTCAGAATTTCAGTGTTAAATTTCAATGTTTCAGCAGCAATGGAGAACAAACAACATAACACCATGAGAAACAAACACTACACACATATCTTGATAAACAAAGTTCAGTACCTCAAGCAGCAACAGAGAACAGACACCATAACACCATGAGAACAAGCACCTCACACACATCCTGATAAATAAATTCCAAGTACTCAAAAATAGACAGAATCAAGTATTTGAATAATCAAGAACAGAATTTACATATGTGCATATTAACCATGCATTTTACCCCAGAATTTGAGTATTGCACCTCAGTTGACTATTACATAGTCCCTCATACTTTCACCTAACTTATCCCTACAGTGATGTATTTTACAGTCTGATTGCTGTGGGGAGGAACGACCTACGGTAATGCTCCTTCTTACACTGTAATTACTTACTTACTTTTACTGTACTGTGATATATTCACAGGTATCTACTTATCTTAGTAAAGGATGAGGCTGCTGATTTTCTATATTAACAGTATTGTCAACACTCCCCATACAGAGACTAAAACAAACAATGACTTGTCTCTACTCACTTTTAATGTGTGTGAGTCCTGGTTGAGCTTGTTCGTCTGTGCCATAGACCTCCATGATGTTCATAAACAATTGAAAACACATCAGGGAAACACAATGCTGCACTAAGTCACATATTTTCTTATTACAAAACACAAGACCGTAATATTTGGTTAAGAATACCCAAAGATCTCGTGCATGGGCCCTTGACTCTTGCTTACTTCAAGTGCTGTAAAAAGTTAGGGCCATTTGGAGCCTTTGGGGCAACATTTAAAAAAAAAGTATCAGGGTCTGGTGTTTTTTAATGAGGAAACATCACCCAGTGCAGCAATGTGTTTCCCCTGATGTGTTTGTAATTGTTTTTGAACATCAGTGGAAGTCTATGGCATAGACAAATAAGCTAATACAGGACTGACAGACTGAGACACTAACAGTGAGCAGAAACAAATCATTGTTGGTTTTAATCTCTGTATGGGGAGTGTTTGACACACTGTTAATACAGAAAATGACCGGCCTTGTCCTTTAACCCTATAAAACCATTTGTATCATATTTGCTATGTGAGGTTTCTGAGCAAAGAAAATTGCCAAAAATGCCCCATGTATCAAATGTGATACAAAAAAAAATGAAAATAAACAAAATAATATGGCACATTTATTCCTATATGCCTGGACTGTCTGTCTATGCATAAATGGCAAATAAAAATCTTGAATCTTGAATTTTTTTGGAATTTAAAAAAAAAGTTTAATAAACATCTCAGTTCCAAAAAACTAGAATGTTCTGGCTATTTTTTTTTTGATGTGCCAGGCTTTACAGGGTTAAGCATAATAGCCTTCATTTCAAACTGCCATATTAACTGTATAGTTGAGAGGAAGTAATACTTTATTTACTTTACCTGCTTCACTTTGGCCACATCCCGAATGAAAGCCTCATCATTGACATAGTGGCGTAGAGCCTTCAGCTGCTCAAGATCCCGAATGAATTCCTCACCAATTCTCTGATTAACAAAAATGAAGACAAGGTGTCAGTAAGGCCTAACTCCAGAGTAAGTGTTACATTATTTGTGTGTTTAAAAACGCCTCTAACCTCGGCGATGACTTCAGCCAGCCCGGAGTTGCACATGACCAGCCAGCGGCGAGGAGTGATGCCGTTGGTTTTATTTTGGAATTTATGTGGCTCCATTTCATAGAAGTCCTTGAAACTGCAGCAGAGTGAAGTATTGCATGCTGTATATCAGCACACAGAGATGATAGAGAAGCCCATGCATGCATAGATGCTAAAGATGAAACCTGTTTTACATATACTACACATACTGCGTTCTTTGTGTTAGTACTGATTTACCACCATCAAGTATCATAGGCAAATGAGCTAGTTTAGAGACATACACAGTAGCTTTGAGGATGTCTGAGTGTATCTGGGCCACGCCGTTGACAGCATGGGAACCCACAATGCACAAATGGGCCATGTTGATCCTCTTCTGTCCACCTTCCTCAATGAGAGACATACGGCACAGACGGTCATTATCACCAGGAAACATGGCAGCAACTTTCTGCAAAATTACAAACAACACGAAACAAAAATTAACTCATAGGCTCTTCTGTAATGTTTCTTACTGAGTCCTATATTTATATCATCATGAAAATTAGTAGGTCAGCACAGCTATTTTAAAACAATATCAAATTAGCAAGAACAGGACCATTTTCCTTAGTATAGTAAGTAGATAAATCAAACCCAGTAAACCTTCCCACCACTTCATGACAAA
>NW_018128344.1:34681-58699 GCF_001952655.1 Monopterus albus
TGTTGCAGTTAAAATCCAATAAATAGCAGTTTGTTCTTTGACTTAGCAACCTTTACAGAACACGCGCCAGTCTTCAAAGACATTTCTTGAATTTTAAATGTTTACTCTCTTTCCACAGTGGCAATCTAAAAATATCCTGTAATAATAAGAAAAAAGATTAAATATCAAAATTACAGTGTGCTCTTTTTTAGCTTTACTGTACGTTTCAATTGATCATTTAAAAAAATTCTCTGTGAAGGTCTTCACCCAGATTCCCTTAATACACAAACCTGTTAATATCATGTACCTTCCTTAACTTGTGCCCTGTGTTTAACTAAACAGATAAAAGTAGAGGTAAGATGGCGATATCCTAAGGCTTTATTACTAAACTAGTACTGAACGACAGAGAACATTGACAAAGCTATATACTGTAAAGTGAGGAACCTAGTTTGTAACATGCTGCAGTGTGCAGTAGTAACCTCCAGGTGCCGCCTGTTGATCTCATAGATTATTTCCAGGTGACGGGGCAGCAGATGAGCAAACAGGTCGACTGGCCAGCGCTCCAAAGCTTCAGGAAGGACGGTGTGATTGGTGTAGGCACAGGTGTGCACACAGATGTCCCAGGCCTGAACACCAGCAGGAGAAAATCCATATAATAGACTTAAGTAATATTCTTCTTTGTGGTGAAAGTAAATAGTTTAGTAACTAGCAAAACTAGCCTGCACTAAAAAGATGATCTCTATATCAAAAAGTGAAGTATAATAAAGTAAAGCAAGAAGTGTGTAGTGGTTTTAATCACTAAAACATGTTCTGAATTTTGAAAGCTGTGAAATTCATTTATACTGTTGTGTCAGTGTTACTCTTCCTCACCTTTTCCCATGAGAGCTTCTCATCATCAACAAGAACCCTCATCAGCTCAGGAATAGCCATGGCTGGGTGAGTGTCGTTCAGCTGGATGGCAACCTGAATACGCAGAACATTATTAAATGTCAATTGAGAATTAGAATACACCACACAGTGCTTTGTTCATTTCAACTATTCTCATAAGATACAATAAAACCCACCCACAACCTCTTCAACACGCTGACAGAGGCAATTTAACAAAGGCACAGAGGGAACATCAGGGAGAAGTCTTTTAATTTTTGACAGAAACGATTTTGTTGAGTTTTTGGCTTCACCTTGTCAGGCAGCTTGCTGAAGTCTGTGCGAGCAATCTCCCTGGAGCCAAACTTAGAGACCTTGAAGCGGCGGATGATGTCTTGCAGGGTAGCAGACACCACAAAGTATTCCTGCTTCAGACGGAGTTCCTTTCCTTCAAAGAACTGGGGATAAAGACATATTTGTCTGTTTCTGTTTTGCAGGAAAGTATGAATAGCTTTTTTATTCATTAAACCTAGGTTTTTGCATATTGGTGGCTGATATTCACTGATGGACAATGGAAATCTTTACATTTTAATTAAATGAAAAAGGTGTTAACACGGCTGCAGTAGCTCTTCTGTAGTAAAATCGTTATGCAGGTATAATAATCAAACACTCATGTATAGTATTCAGTTGTATTCTAATAGTACATGCAAATGCACACTAGGTATTTGAAAGTGAACATTCTTAAAAATTCAAAAGTTATTCGATTTTTTTTTTTTAACATTTTGATTTGAAATTACTAAAATAAGTAACCCCGATTTGTTTATGACAATATTTTTATATCACTCATGAATATGAAGGTTTTTTTAATGATGTGAAAAACCAAATTTTTCTAATATTAGTTACAGTATGGAAACTGTAAAGAAGATTGTTTTCATAATAATTAATTTGTTTTAAGCAACCAATTAGTGTTTTAAAAGAATAAGTTAATCTTCTCAATTACCAAACACTAATGTCTTCAACCTGCTTATTAACTGTGACAGTGGTATTCAGTTTATATGATGTAAGACTGAGAAAAGCAGTCATAGTGGAGAGACTGGAACCTTTCTGATTCTGATGTACAATAATTAGTGACATTCAGTTTTTTTTTATTTTGATTAGCTAATTAATCAGCTGATTGTTTACAGTCCTTCTGGATTGTTCATGGAAAGAAGCATCAAGATAAAACAGCACTTTAACACTGACAAAACTGAAGTGCACCACAGTTTCTGCTCTCACTTGCACAGAAACTACCAGACCTGACATGAAGTATTGCTTGAGTTAGATGGTTAACTCCTAAATCCTCCTCGTTGAGCCTTCAGGGAGTCAGTGCATGGTGATCAGGTTTTAAGTCAGATAAAAGGACAGCTTCAGAGGAAGCTCAAAAAGCATAGAATGGCTCTAGCTGAAGGCAAAGGACACTAGTTGGGGTCAAGATTATGGAAATCCATCTCTCAGCCGAATTAAGATAAACCCTGTACAGTCATTCAGGAGCCAGGAGTCCAATTGAGCTTTACATGTGCGTGGGGTGCAGATCTTGTGGATTAAAGGGTAATTTAGACATACTGTATTTTCTTACATTGTCATTGGGATACAGCACACGGGAGATGTTCTCTGCCAAGTTTCTGTCCAAAACAGCTTGAATGTAGCCACCAACATTGACTATAAGGAGAAAAAAATTACTTTTTTAGCTCATTCTCATTTGCTAGAAAATTCTTGATTTTTGTCAGGTACATACAGTCTTGAAGGTTAAACTCGCAGGGTGCCTTCGCGGACCACAGCCTCATGGTGTTAACAACATTGTTTCTGTAGCCAGGGACAGGGGTGTCATATGGCAGAGCCAATACTACCTGCAAGTGGCATCGGACAATGAGACAAACATTTGAAATAGATAAGCATATCACATCAGCATTTACTTTAAATTATATATTCACCTGTGTGTCAACCCATTTGACGCCATCGGGGTGATGCTCAGTCTTGCCATAGAAATGCACCGGACGCATGTACTCAGGGCGCGCCTTCTCCCAGGGGTTGCCATAGCGCAGCCAATCATCAGCCTCTTCAACCTAGATAATGATATGCATTTATATCAGAGGAGAAAAACACTCGGGCGAATGGCTTTCTGAGCTGAGTCAGACAGAAAATGAAAAAGGTCATGAGGATGGTAAAGGGCACTCATCCTCCAGCAGGTGATTTAGGGGGAGAAAGCAGCACTTGCTGCTGTTCTCGCATACTGAAACAAGAATGTGAAGTTTGTATACTGTAAGAGAAAGTCTGTAATTTGATCATTCTTAACCTGCCAGCCATTGACGATTTTCTGATTGAATATGCCGAATTCGTAGCGAATACCGTAACCATAGGCAGCCAGACCCAGTGAAGCCATGGAATCAAGGAAACAGGCTGAAAACCATAGATGGCACATGGAAGAAAAAACAGATGAATCTTTGTCTGACTGTTATATCAGTGATTCACATTTTTAGTCAGTGAACAGAAGTAAAAACTCTGCATTTCTCTAAAATGATGGGTGAAAAGATTCTCACCAGCAAGGCGACCCAGGCCGCCATTACCCAAACCAGCATCTTCCTCCATGTCCTCCAACTCCTCCATGTCCAGACCCACCTACAGAGGACAACAGGATGCAAGACAGACTAATGAAGCAGTAATTTCTGAAATGTCCCCCCTTTTTTGCACTAGTTGGAAAATGAAATTAGTACAGTTAGTATTTTTGCATCACCTGGTACATGGCCTCATCACAGGCGTTCTCCAATGCAAGGTTCACCATGGTGTTTTGGAGGGAGCGGCCCATGTAGAACTCAAGGGAGATGTAGTACACACGCTACAGTTTGGGAAAGAAAGGAGAAATGAAAGTGAATGAACAGTCAGACACATTATGAACAGTAACAGAGATATGATTGTATCAATATATAATTTGGGTGATAGAAAAGACTCTACAGAAACTTTGGACATTGGAGCTGGAATTGGAATGTAACAATAACATCCACCCCCAGACTGTGAAGGAAACCTTCAAGGCTACAGTATATGATTTAGCTTCATGGTTGGGAGTGCATTGAAATGTGCCACCTGAGCCTGTGTTTCGCCTTTGCCATTTAGGACTAGTGTTTTTCCCCCCTCCATGTCAGAGGTGGGCACAGGCTGAGGAGGAGAGAAGACACTGGGGGATGCTTTGGGTGTTACATAACAGCCACATTTTGGCCATACAGAAATAGCTGCTGTAGAGGTCACTGTAAAGGTCAATGTGAAACCGATACCCGTTCATTGTGGAGTCTGGAGTGGTGGGAGAAGTGGTTCTGATAGATGTGTAAACTAACAGAAAACAAGTACAGAGTCATCTCACTGAGCAGCTAACAGGATCTCTTGAATAATATATGCTGCATTCCAAATCTTATCTGACTTCATTATGCCGATTAGCTTGTTTTTTCAAGAATGCATATTAGCAATGTGAAAAATGAATCCCATTGTTGAAACAGAAGCTTTGCAGTATGTGATCTTTGCAGAAATTTCTAAACTCAGCTTGCTTGGCCCCCACCCCCCTTCTCTGGGATTTTATTTAGACCTTTAAAGGGTTTGCGTTTGACCTTTAGGTGTAGTGCCCAAGAACAAGGCGATACACTTTGGAGGACAGATGGTTTTTCAGTTAGAAGTGGCAGTACATCAACATCTCATTAAGCAGTTTCTGAAAAGAGTTTAATGTGAGAAGCAAATGTCTCACTACTGGGATCAGTATGTAGGGGCTCTGGCTCAGGTTACAGAACAATAACCCTGCAAAGTAAGCCGAGGTGTGCAGGGAGATTTTCTTCTGACGCTGAGGAATGGAAAATTATTCTTTTTATTCAGTAGAGGTATTAATGATCGTACAAGGAACATTTTTTTCCTATTAAGGAAATGCAGTGCGAGATGAGTTTCACTCTGCTTCCGAACCCTCGATTGTAATTACACAGAGGTTTGTGACATTTCCAAGGAATAATACAGTGTGGTTTGCAATAGGTGGTAGCTTTTTGTTAATAATGCAGCTGAAGAGACAGACCTTCTGTGCAACTGCGTTTATATGAACTGGGATGCCCTCAGAGGCATGTGCTCATATGACATGCATTATGGTCAGACTGGCTGGGAACAGAATGTCATGGAGAGGTTTAAGGTTTCAATACACTGTAAGAATGGCAACGTGCTAAGAAGCCTCAGTGAAGTTTAAATGTCATTATACTGGCATCAGGCTGCTGAAAGTACACTTGAAGAATGTAAAACCCGTGCTCTCAGTGGTGCCAGAAGTATTAACATCCTTTTTCATTAAATTGTATAGAAAGTATCAAACATATTTATTGTGCTGTGACTGATGTGTATATATTACATCAGATGTTTGATACCGGTGCATCAGTGTGTGAGTTGCATTATCGCTGTAGCTCACTGAGGTGGAGTTACTATTTTATGTACAGTGCATCAGCATAGGCCAGTGGTTTCCAACCTTGAGGTCATGGCCCTTCAGCAAATCTTGAGATAAATTGGAGGAGTCATGATGTGATGAATGGGGTAGGTAAAGAAGAGAAAGCAAGGTACTGCTATACAAATATATATTCTTTTTTTGTGAAATACAGGATATTATTTCCCTTTGTGAAACTTCATTATTCATTTGAATGAAACCGTCTGAGTAATCGCTCACTAATAATGAATAAAAAAGGTTAGAAAATACTGGTTTGATCTTTAGAAGCGCTGTGTAATTTAGAAGCTTATCATAAGTGTGTGTGCAAGGGAGTAAAAAGTACAGTAATTCCCTCTGAACTTTAGTTTATTATAAAGAAGCATCAAATAGAAATACTCAAGTAAAGTCCCTCAAAATGTATTTAAGTACAGTACTTAAGTAAATGTACTTAGTTACTTTACACTGCATTTAAGGTCATGGGACAACATGCTAATGAACACATTTAACCATCATGTAAAGGACAAACGTCCTGGGAGTGTGAAGCAGTTTTAGATCAAACATGGTTGCAGGTTTTCCTCCAATACTTAGATATAATTTGATCCATCACAAATACAAACTGTGTTAACCCACAAGGGTTAAAATCAACACATTCCTGGCAGTTCACATTTCTGTCTGTTTTTGGTGCTCTAGTGACTTACTTTGGGATCTTTCTCATAGTAGTGTTGCTGGGTTCTGATCCACCTGCCGATCAAGTGGTCCCGCACAGTGTTTGCAAGAGCAAAGTAGTAATCCCTTGTGGACGCCACATTTCTGTCCTTGACAGTTGTAAAGTGGAGATGTCTGTTGAAGCTTTGCTTCAATTCTGCAACATTTTCAACGCCAGCAAGGCCACGCACTGAAATCTGTTTCCTTCTATCATGGTCAGACAAAGGTTTAGACATGATGGTACGACTTGTAGCAGCTCAGGGCTCTGACTGGGCAAGAATGTAAACAGCAAGACAGCAGGAACACACCACCGGGCCCAGATACACAGCAAGAGAGACACCCACAATGCAGGCTCAGGTTCTGCATTTTAAAGCTACAGCTATGAATATTAAGCAGTGGGTGAAGCAGCTTGTATATATTTGGCGAGTAAAGGGTGGAGCGTAAGATGAGAATAGAGGTTGTATCTTTTCAGTTACTGTATGGCACAAGTGACTACAGTAACTGAGGGGACCTCTTGGGTCTCTGTTATAAAATTGGCAGTGATAGAGAGGATGACTTCATTTACACTACAGCTATTATACATGAGAGAATAATATTTGGGTTCTAGCTACTTTTCAGCTTTCTTATCTGATTCTAAACTGATCAAAAACACTGAATAATATAGTAAAAAGAACAATCTTCTTATTTAGAAAAACTGAAAACACTAGTTTCTCTTTGTACTCTCTGTCATGCCTGTATCACAAAGCTGAACGACATGAATGAGTCGTAATGATTCATCATTATCACTAAAATAGTAATACCATGATAAAATCTGAAAGTTATCTTTGTCTAGTTATGTTTCAGTATGCAGTGCCTCCATTGCCCTGTGTTGTCTGAGACACACACTGTGATGATAATATCTGGCACCAGCAGTAGCTAGCTTGTTTTTCCTCTTCAGAGTTGGCAGGAGTACCTCAGCCAGCAGATGCTAACACCATATTAGATTTTGTAAAATGTGTTTTGCTGCACCTAAAAAGCAAAGCACTGCAAGATCTGATGATTATAATACTATGGGGTGACACTATATTTATAAATAGTTGCATCAGAGGACAGTTACAGGGCGTATTTTGTTTTAGCATTCCACACTGCAGACACTGGATCCTAACTCTTCTCTGAAGCCCCGACAGCAGTGCTGTACAGTATGGTACTGCGATGTTTAACATTTTAAGGCTACTGTGTCACTGCACAAGTACTATAAGTAGTGGTACTGTAGGTAGTTATAAACCAGTGATCCAGAGTCTGTTAGTTCAGTAGATCACATCTGTTCAAGAGTCTGGAGCCATAAATGACGCAAAATCAACTTCAGCAGTGCCACTAGAACCTGTTCTATTTTCAGATATCACTCTAGCAAGCTGAACTATCATGAAGTCTTGACCTTCTATAAATAGTAATTCTGACCCAGTCCCAAAGGCCATGATATTTGAAAGGCATATCTTGTTAATGTCAGCAAGAGCCGGCAGACAACACCGGTATATTACTATGAGTTGGAGCACAGCTTAAGGAGGAAGGCAGTGTTTACTGAGCTGGTCTCACTGGCATGCAGTACTGCACAATTATCATTATCGTGTTAAAAGGGCAGGTCTGGCTTTGTACTGAAATTGGAAGAAAAAGTGTCTGTTACTTTGGTGTCCAGATGTATAGGATTGCACTGCACTGTGAATAAATGTGGACAAGAAAAGTACAGTAATGGAGTAAAATTATCATGTCTTTCTAACCATTTCCCCACTCACTGGACAAAATGCAAAAAAAGATGCTGCAGTCAAACACTGGACAGCAGCTAAATAGAAATCAAATTGCAGGTGGTAGTCAAGCATTTTGGCATTGCTTTAATAGTTTTTAGAACTTAGATATAAGATATAAATGTCCTCTAGGCCATTTCCTGTTATATTCCTTTTAATGTTTCTGCATGCCAGATGACCTGACAACAGAGGAGCCATCACACAACAGATGATAGAAATTGAAGCTGGCGTGCCCCTGATTTGTCCATTATGATGAGCAAATTATGTTCTTACATGTCTGCTGGCTGTTCTGTCAAATGGTACATCCAGCATTTCAAGACCACAGTGAATGAATTCACTGCCTGAAATTGTAAAAAATATGAAAATTAAAAAAGAATTATTCTCATTGTGATGGCGAATCTTCAACAACAAATGAAACTGTTACAGGAGTCTAGCCACAGAGCCATGTGTCAGCTCAACGTGACCAGGCTTTATTTTTTTAATTCTTCATCTGCCAATTTACTGTATCTCACTGTCACTCTTTTCAACTAGTACTTATTTAGGATCTCTCCATCATATAATCAGGAAAACACATTAAAGTTTAATTAATTTTGATTTTAAATTTACTCCCTGGAGAACATTAAGTTGATTAACTCTGGTTTTAATGAAGGTTCTTAGCAAACAGCGGCTGGTGTTTGTCTGGCAGACAGTAGAAAACAGTGTAGAGGCAGCTGATGTGTCTGGTAAGTGTGTAAGATGGTGCAAATTGGGATTTATTTGGCACTTTACAGTTTCAGGCTTTTTTCTTGCTTTTAATATACATGAAGACAAGGTGGAGAAAGAAATAAACTTAGTGTGCAGGTACCAAAAACTGGGGGAGAAAACTTCTTTATACTAGACACTGTGTTGACATTTCAGAGTGTAGAGAATTCAATGGACAAATCAGGCATTATCAGCCGCTAGCATCGTTGTGAGCATAAATGCTGTATGGCATCTTCAAGTTAGCACATTTAAGACATCAAAATGAAGAATGTTTGTCGTGTAAAGTTCATTTTTGTTAGTAAGTTATGCAACTATGTTCGAAAAACTTTGGGGTACATTTACTTTAGATCAGGTCTGTTTTATGGCACTGAACAAAAAAAGCTTGGGAGATTTTTGATTATCAATACTGAAATTACAACAAAACCATCTTTCAACCAGACCTATATAGTTGCAGGCTGTGTCGTACCTCCATGTTTTAAACAGCATGTGGCTCTGCATCCTCCTCATAAGCATTCCATTTGTTTCACTGAAGCTTTGTTTACTCCTTGTAAATGTTTCTTGCTGATTCTGGCATTTTGCTAGATGGCAAATTCAGATCTTTCCAGGTGAAGGAGGGAATGCATTGTTTTTCATTTCCACAACAATAAGATTGAATTAAGTAAAAGCAAAGCATGGAAAAATGAAGAAATGAGACCTGTCAGGAGTAAAAGATCAGGTCGCTGAGTTCACCTGGGGTTTTATTACTTAGTACACTGATATGCAATACAGAAGTAAACTAATGGGCTGAACAGGTCATGTCATTCATGGAAGACATGGCACAACACATTGTGATTAAAGTCACAAGGATACTTGAACTACAGTAGAATATCTCATATAATTAACACTGTGTTCACACCCTGCTGCAGCCCTAGCATATGATGTGCAGCAGCTAAGCATCCAAACAATTTCACAAGCTCAAGTTGATCTGGCTCTAATTCTTTTATTCAGCCTCTTGCCTCGTTCACACACTGACTCCCAGGCATCCACATTGCTACACAGTCTGTTGTGAGAAAGCTGTTTCCTCATCTTTGCCTGAGGAGAATGAGCATCTTTGTTTACATCTCACCAAAAGTTATGGACCTAAGGTATCACACCTACTGCTTGGCACACAGGCATTTCTGCACATGAGGCTGAAGCAAACAATTGTAACTAGGCCTCAGAGTTTTCTTACTACAATGTGTTGTATTTAATTAAGTGACTAAAAATGTTTGACTAACATAACTTATTCAAAAATATTCATATACACCATTTTCTCCAATTTGCCTGTAATGATTTCAAATAGTGGCACACCAGATAAGTTTTATTGTTTGTACAGTATGTGTAATACAGTGCTGTCTTTGATGGTGGGAAAAGGCTTTACACTGGTGTTGTGCTTGCAGAATACCGATCATCTGATTTGCATTGCATCTCTTGCTGGCAATGAATCATGGGAGAGTTGGTTTCTGAGGACGCTGATAAGTTTCAGGGGGTTTTTTGACTCTGGTCAAATGTGGCATTTTATCCATCTGTGACCTTGTCAGCATGAGGCCAACACAGGCAGAATACTGTCACCTGGTGGCGAGTCTCTAATGTCACACTGAAAACCATCAGGTTTGTTCTTCAGTAAGGAGAACAAAGAGCAGCTGCACCTGTGAGGGTGAACATTATTAGCTAATTAAATACATTAACTAATTACCACAAGGAGATCTTTTAACTAATTAAAGGGCCACTCCACCAACTGTACACATGAATTACTCTCTACTCATCACAAGTGCTGCTTTAGCCTTTGAAAGTAGATGCCTACTGTCTCTAGTGATGTATATTGAAAGGTATTTTTGAGTTGCATTATGGGAAGTGTTGCATTTCTTCAGCTTTTTGAGTTTATTTATTTTATTTTAACTTTTTCAGCTTGCCTTAGTAGTGATAAATAGAGTTATTTCAGCCTCTGCTGTTTAAATTTTCACCATTCTGTTTAAATTTCCTTTCACCAGAGTACAGAATTAATACGAAGAAAATTTATCATCAGATTGGATTTAATTAATTAAATTAACACTTCATTAAACACTTGATACTGTAACTTATCAGAGAAATAATGAGATGTTTGTTGGATAGGAGCCAAGCAAGTGAGAATTTGCAGGGAATCCTATGGTTCACACCCATTTCTTCACTTTTACCTTTTTAGACCTCTTCATCAGGAATGTGTGAGCAGCTTCTTCTCTTGCTCACTGCAACTGTACACTGATTTTAGTGACGTCATGTATCTTCAGGTTTTTCTAACATTAGCAACAACTCACGTAAGTGTGGAAATACTGTAGGTCGTGACGGTGTGCACAGTAACAGGACCCTGGAACTGAAGCTGCTAAACAAAATTCAGTCATAATTCATTTTAACATTTACACCTATGATTTCTCTACTGTGACACATCAACTCTACTGTGACACATCAAAAATCCTATTAATTTGACACCTTTATTTGGCTATGATAAAGTCACATTATTATCACCATCATAGTACAGTATGTATTTCCAATACAACTGCAGTAGAGGAGTCAATGTGAATACTGATGTGACATTAAAATAAATATGGACTAAAAGCTCAATATTATTGTACATCATATTATTCAATGATGGTTGCAATATAATTATAGTATGAGTGATACTGTGCCTTACAAATATTGTTTGTTTATTTGCACTATGCTTCTGTTGACTTTGTTATCTGGTTTGTTTTGAATATTAACTGCCTAATTGTATAACTGAGGAAACTGTGAACTGCACAGTCCCCAGCCACAGGAACATTGTTAGCTGGTGGATGTGTGTTCTTCAGACTCAGAAAAGAACAACCTGCGGTTTGCTGGTGAGAAGCAGATTCAATTCAATAACAGGCATGCTTTACTAAAGTCTCGAGGGGTTTCTGATAATACGAACGGTGCTCAATATGTTATTGCAGTTGTGGATATGTATCTCTCTGCACAACAGATGATCACCTCTATTTCCTCATCGAGGCCACTGAGCTTTTCTCTGCCTTAGACCAGAACAAAAATCAATAATCGCCTTAGACATGTCACTAAAACTCACACACATACACATGAAGCTGTTTGGTTAAGGTGTTTTAGGGGCAGAAATACCACAAAGGCTTGTTGTCAGAGTACTGTTGTATTCCAGCTGTAGGGACACAAAGATAACAGCTGAGCCATGAAGCATAACTATGATTTAGTGCATTAAAGTAAAAATCCTTTTCTCTTCTATCTGTATTATCTTTACATTTGTTGATGCTTCAGTACACAGCTGTTCTGTTTGGCAGGTTTCTTATAAAAACACAGAAGCAGAAGGCCTCGTATCACACAACAAAACTTGTTGAGTCTACAGTCACATTAGCTGCTCTGTGAAAAGCTGTGCCCCGAGCTGAATGCCATCATCTGCGCCCTGTCACACTTAGAATGTCAGTGTTAATATGATGATGTTTAGAAGGTTGTACTTTAAATTTAATGGAAATCCCTAAATAGTTGTTGAGATATTACACTGTAAACATAAACCATGAACTTCCTGGCACTACAGTATTGTCCCCAGCCACTTCATCCCAGAGAAGCTGTCAGACCGGACAACACACCTGGCTGTGTCCTTAAAGACTCTGCAGAACAACTGAAGGATGTTTTTGCTGATATCTTCAACATCTCACTCAGCCCAGAAACTAAATCCATCCTGCATGAACGGCAAGCCCCCTGTGGCACTGACTCCAGTGATGAGGAAGTCAGTGCCACGGGCAGCCTGAAGCAGCTCATCGTGCAGGACATTAGGACCAACTTCCCAGCCACTCAGGGCCAGTTTGCATGCCAGGTTAACTGGACCATCAAGGATGCAATATCCACTTACATTTACCTCACTCTGACTCATCTGGAAAGCGAGGATCCTCTTCATCGATGCCAGCTCCGCATTCAATACCATCAGAATGATAAAACTAACTGAGAAGCTGAGGTCATTGGGTCTGGATACTAGTACTAAACCTCCTGTCTGAGAGACAGCAGTCAGTCAGGGTTGGCAGGTATGCATAAAAAACCAGCACAGTGAGCACAGGCATGCCTCGAGAGTGTGTTCGAAGCCCCCTGTGACTGTGCTGCCAGAACCAGCACTAACAGCATCATTAAGAAGGCAGACCTCCCTATCGCAGTCCTCAGCATCCTCTACTGGGGCACCGCTGAGAGTATCTTAACCAGCTGCATCACTTCATGGTTTGGGAACCGCAACGCTCAACTAGACAGCATAGTGAAGACAGCTGGGAAGATCATTGGTGCTCCTCTCCTTTCTGGACGTCTAAAAGCTGAGCTGCATTTGCAGGTCCTCCAGCATCGTAAGAGAAAGAGGCTGCTCGACTTCTTTGATCAGGCCGTCAGGACCGTGCATACATTTGACATTTGTGGCACAAAATATCATTGAAACATTTCTTCCACAGAAATCCACACGAGCTTGTCTTTTCTATCATATCGGAATGAAAATACATTGCTTAATTCCCCAAAAAGTTAAATAAAAAAAACAAAAAAAACTGGTATAGTGATTTTTGGCAGTGAGAATTTTGAAATGTAGCTGTAAAAGTATTCAACCCCATTTACTCACTCAGGCTGAACTGTTTCACGGGCGAAAACATTTCAGCACATTCATTATTCACACTTCATCCTCAGATTCAAGATTGCTTTGATTTCGTCTGTCTCTCAGAGAAGGGTTAGACCCAGAGCGGCTGCTCACCTTAACAGGCTTTTAGGGGTTTGTACGGCTGAGTCAACTGTCACTGATAAGTCAGATATTCTGCACTGAGTTCACTGCAAATCCTGCACACTAACATATCTCAGGTGCATAGTGAATGTAAAATCTGATTGTTGTCTGCAACATGAACTCTCTCAAGGTTGTTTCAGGTCATTTAGTGGCAATTTTAAGAATTAAACTACACACAGATGGAAGAATCACACATAAAATGTACAGTTTGCTCTGACATGATCAAATGTTGATGTTGTCAAGCACCAGACTTTATTCAGCATGTGTTCACATCCTGAACTCCTTTCTATTTATTTATGCATTTTCACCCTGCAGAGTTTTTACTTACATTTTTACCCATCCTTTTTTGTTTGATTGAAACATGTCATCTCTCATTTTATGCTTTAAGTAAAGCCTCCTGGCTTGCTTTTGTCTGTTAAATGTAACACTGCACAGTAAATAACATTTTCTGGCTTCATGAATAGCTTAAAATTGAAGCATAAATTAAAAGAAATGCTTATTTCCGTACAACAAAGTTTTTGTACAATTGTACAAAGTTTAATTCAGAATTCCCATTTTACATTCCCACTTTGCCACACACTACTTTTATATCATTTCATTAAATTCAATTTATGCTAATGTACAGTAACACTTCTTAACCTCAGCATCCTATGGGCCCCTCTTCCCCGATGTTATTGTGATAGAACTGCCAGTGGCCAAGGCTTCAACATCTCTAGCTCTAGGAATTCACAGGTACGGTTTATGGAATACTCTAAATTAAATTCACTTACACAGCCTACTGAGAGATCCCATACTGTATGTGGCTTCATTGTTTGAATTGTGGTACAGCCGGTGTTTTCATAAATTATAGATGGGTTCCAACAAAATATGTGTATTTTTGTTGAACTTCAAACAAAATATGATCTTGAATTCAAGTAATACCTTTTCCCCCAGAGCCATGAAAGTTGCCTGGATACAATTCTTAGTGCTATTGTAAGAATGACTTGGGAGTTTGTTGTGTTGTATGATGAAACACAAATGGCTACCAGATGAGTAGATCATCTTTTAATCCATGGAAAATGTACTGTTCACAATGGGTGGGAATTTCACTGAGGAATAACGGAGCTGGTGACTCTGGTGCCTTGCTACAGGACACTTCGGCAGCATGAGGAGAGGGCCAGGGTGGGGCTGATGATTGGGGCCTTGAAACGATGTCTTCCCACTATAGGTCACTCGCCTGCTGTTTCTAAATAAGATGCCACTCCTATGTTGAGAGGCTCTTTCTAATATGATATTTGAGATGGAAAATTAAAGCGCGCCGTGCCAGCTTGAAGACCACAAGTTCCTCTCATTTACCACATGTGGTTAAACGCATTCTAATCCTCCGTGGCAACGCTGCTGTTAGTTTGATGGAGGGCACGATTGGTCAACAGCAGCTGACCGCGCCCTCAACCCATATAAGCTACCTACCTAACTATTACCACCAAGTGTCGGGGGAACGACGGCGCTGCTGCTGCTCTCGGTGCGTCGGAGGTGAGAAAGCAATTGTCTGTACGGAGAAGCTCTGGGCTTCCCAGCCTGCCTCCCCCCATCAACACAGCAACATCTAAAGATAAGAAGACGATCCTTCCTGGAGACAGAGGTCGCATATTCATCTGCCGCATTCATATCTGCTCAGTTTTGGATTTTTCTCTGTCTTCTGTGCTTGCGCGTTGGCTGGCTGGAATACCTCGTTAAATCCATGTGTCGGATCGTTGGATGATGCCCAGGTAAATGACACGAGCACACCTCCTACACAGAAACGACCTAATGGACGGGGGTAATTAGCTTTAAGCAGCGCTGCGGTAGAAAGCCCCAAAGATAAGCTGCGCTCTATCTGTGTGCATGGCTTTTTCAATGTCAGCAGTCTGGGATCGTTTGCATTTCCAATTCGGGGATGTTGGAGTGTTGACGCTTCTCCCGAGATGTGTTTTGAAGAATTCACTTAATGTAGCCAGAGGTAATCAGATTTCAAGCCAGCCTCCTTTGTTTTCAGTGCTGACAGTCAGTTGAAGTGGGTGGAGGGGTGGAGGGAGAGGCTTCCAAATTCAACACGGTTGCGGATGAGGTCGCTTAATTGCGTGCCGGAAGATATGCCCTGTGGTTGGGCTACAGCACGTACAGTGGTGGCTTTTCCTTTGTATAAAGGCTGCATCCCCAGTACATCAGGTAGCTATTGTTTGATTTCACCAGATGCCACATGCTGGCTGGGTATTTCATACATGCATATATGTATGTAAGTGAAATTAAGGTGGTCCATGAGTCATGCAGCATTCAGGGTCTCTGAGATGCTTGAGGTAGCTTATTTATTATTGAGAGGGTTTTCATGTTCAGTGCCAAAGGACTGGCCAGTTTAAAGATAGGAAAGAGGGCAACAAAGGCAGCTTCACTCGTGGTTCCAATTTATCCTTAAAATCAGGAGAAAGTTGTGAGGCGGAAAGAAAAAGGCTTCTTACCTGTGTGATGAGATAATGTTTGCTAAAACCTATAGCTCAGTATCAAAGCTCCCATAGGAAGCTGCTGCCTCCATACAGCAGATTTTATGGCACCAGTTCAGGAGGGTTGACCACTGAGGAGGTGGTGTGGTTCAGATAAAAGCCTGGGGTCTGAAAAACCAATTGTTTTTGCAAAACGCACAAATGTCAGTCAACTCTCCACACTGATTTTCAGCACTACATAACATGAGTGAATGTATGTGAATGAACTGAAAAAGACTTGTTTAATGGTTGTCTATTGTTATTGGATTGCACACATTTCTGTAGTGTGGAATTTGAATTTTCTAATTTTGCTTTTTTAAAGAAAATATATTCTTTTGTTTGTCTTCAGTGTTGTTGACTAAATAAAGTGTAGGTGCCCATGGTATGATATAGCTCACAATAATTTTATTTATTTTTTTTATCAAAAAAGAAAGGAGGTGCTCACGATTTTGAGCTACACCCCTGCACATGTCGCATACATACTGCTTCCCTTCCTGCACCTCCTGTAAACCTATTTGCTTTGCAAATTCAGCCCCAACAGTAGCATGACACATTTTGTTGCTGGGTTCTCTGAGTAGCAAAAGTGAAATCCATGTGTTCACAGAATCGGCTCAGGTTCCCTGTTCACCTGAATTAAGTGTTCACCTTTGTTTGGCTAGTGTTGCATGCTGTCTTTTAGCACCCCCAACAAGTATTGTATCTCAGATTTGGGCATGCGTTCTCTCATTAACTCTTCCTGTTTGGCTGCACTCTTAAATCCAAGCTGGTTGAGCTTGCTTATTTAAGTGCTACTCCATTCTTTAGTAAGCAACTTCTTTTTAATGAGAGCCACGTTGACTTGGCTTGCAGATGTTCCAGACATTGACGGTGAACTTGTGCAATGCTGAGAAGGACTTTCTGTGCATATAGTGTTGTTAGGTGGTTATTTTTGGGCAGCAGTACAACGACAGGGTGTGTCACAGTCTTAGCTTTTTGTTTTTGTTGTTGTTACTGTCTTTTATTCCCCCCAAGTCATAATTCATTTATATGTGCAGCTCAGTACAATCGACATATTTATTTTTATTTCTTATCAGCTCTATTTTGACACAGGATATGAATGCCAAGATTTTACTCATCATTCAGTATTTTTGGTGGCTTCTGTGCCATCTTCGCCACACTTGTGTTGCTATGATCTGACTCACAAGACATCTGTCTCTACCAGTGCTTCCAATGAGATTTACGGCATTAGTAATTAAAAAAAGACAAAAAATGGTGTCACTACTGCTGCAACCACAACTAAAGTAAAGCTACTATTAATAATATGGATATTTGGATATCCTTTAATAGAGTAAAACCACATGGTCATGTTGCTTCACATTCAACTTTACACTGTATTTGAACTTCTTTAAGCTGCTATCTTTGAAAGGTACACTTGTATGACTGTACATTAGCATGGCAGCTGCTCAGTATGAAAAGAAAGTAATACTGGGAATTAGGATATCTTACACAAAGCACCAGACAATATATGAAGAGAGCTGGGTGACATGAAATAGGAGACTGCCTGAAATAACAACAGGGCAGAGTTGACATGGTTTGTGTCTATATGTGTCACACCTCAGTAGCTTCAGTGTGCATACTGGGGAAATGGAAGGTTATAGATATTGCGAATCATGTCGCTGCCTCTTTATCATACCCCATCAAGGTCATATCCACAGACTGAAAGTGGTGGCCCTGGCCTTTTCCTCTCCTGGCTCTTTCAGAGGAACGGGGGCCTGCGGACCACTGCTGCTTCTAATCAGGGCTGACGTGTGACTCAGTTGCATGCCAGCTGCGTAGCCAAACAGGAATTATGTCTCTGGATGGTGAAGACAAAAAAATAAAATAAAAAAGGTCACTGCTGTTGAGATCTGTGTCTCTACACCTTTGGCAAGTTTGGTTTATTTCAATAATTGTGCATTATTTCTAATAAACTTCGCTCAAATTGCTAAAATTACTGTAAATGCCTAAATAACTAAAATCCTGTAGAAAAGGCATACTGTATATGTAGCTAGAAGCTTTATGCTGGTACAACAGCAGGGTTTTGTTAGGCTACAATCTGGGTCATTGTGCCAGTTGTTTTTAAGATTAGCTAGAAGGTCGTTAAACCTGCCCGACCCATTCCCATTAGAGAATGCGTGGCGCATTTTGAAATGCAAATTACATCAATGACGAGCCAGGACTGTTGTGAGTTTTAGGACTTGTTTGCAGGAAGAATGGGACAAAATGACACCTGACACACTGAATCACTTGGTGTCCCCAGTCCCTAAATGCCTTTTAAGTGTTGTGAAAAGGAACGGCAACATCACACCGTGGTAAAGGCTTCACTGTCCCAACTGTTTTTGGAATGTGTTGCAGTGTGTGTTTATTTTGAATCAAGAATAAAGTTGATGGGGGTATCGCATCAAATAATGTGCTGCTGGATTGTTTTCAATGTAATACAGGACACAGATAATTTACAAATCACTATTTTCAGTTTTAATTTAGATTTTAGATACTGTTCCAACTTTTTCTGATTTGGGGGTTGTACTAACCAGACACAGACTCTGAAATATCTAGAGAAAAATCTGCATATACAGTGGGAACTGATTTGGAAAGCCTGATTGATATTGTTATGTATTTGTGAAATAATCATCAGTGAGAGTGCCAGTTATTTTCACCACAGGTGGTACAGTAGGTGGAATGGAATGCGAGATGGTCTATAATTAAGCAGAATGATACTCAGGATTCAGCAAATGTTGGTACATTGGCGCCTTTTATACTCTGAGACCCAGTGATGAATTTTTTTTTTTTTTAATATAAAGCTAATCTGTGATTCATCAAATATGTCCATGACATAAGTGCATCATATTTAAAACTTAGCTTTTTTTTGGGGGGGCAAATTTATTAATGGAAAAATATCACTCAACATAAAATATCCTATGTTGTTTTAGGGCAAGGACAGCTCAGGAAGCAGAAGGGGAACAGACATTTGACATCTGTTATGAAGATGGAAACTGGTTCACTTACATCAACTCACAAAGCAGTGTTGTTAAGCCTCATTTAGGTAGAGCAGAAACATTTTCTCTCAGCATGTATAGCAGACAGCTATATACAGTAACTGATGTCCTCGGTCTCCAGTCAGCCTCTGCTCTTGATTAAGAGGCCCTTACAGTATATACAAAAAAAGATAAAGACAAATGAAATAACATAACTTTTCATAATCACCAGAACGCAACATCAGTTCTAATCTAACTCAACTGAAATGGCATACAGAATAATGAATTCTTAGAGTGCAGATAAAAGCCCTAGAAGCTATAATTTACAACAGACTCTCACTTTTAAACTTAGGATATGCAACCCAGCGGTTACAGAAAGCAGGTTTGTTTTTCTGCTCCATTCAGGGGCATTTTGCACATTCAGTACTGTTGCATTACATTGCAAATGTGAGTATTTCAGTTCATCTATCGTTGTTATTGTGTGACAGCATGAGAAAAGGAAGCTGAAACTGCACAGTTAACTAAAATGTGTCCAGCCTGCATAATCAATGCCCTTGGAGATATAAAACACAATATCACCCTGTCAGTATGTATATTATGCAGTTACAGTGTTTCAAAGGTGGCAACGAAACAAAGCCCAAATCAACTACACAGCACTGATAGGGCAAATTTTGCATCTTACTGCATCACAGTGAATCTATGATTTTACATCAATGCAATGGTGTGATATAGGACTACATATTGTCTGGCATTTTGTTAATCATATAGTGTAGTAATACCACGATGTACATTATGTGTGCTTTCCTCATCCTGAAAGCTAAAAACTTTGCTAAATTACAAGTAAATTTCTCATTTACGTTGTTGTTGTTGTTAAATGGCCAAAATTGGGAAGCTTATTTGACTATGAAATAAAGTCACTCCTACAATATCATCACATTACTGTATATACATATAGTGCATGTCAAAAGTCTTCACCACCTTGGATGTTTTACCCCTTATATTAATTTTATAAATCAATCGTGGTCAATATAATTTGGCTTTTTTGACAAATTTACAAAAAAAAACCTCTTGAATGTCAAAGTGAAAACAGGTTTCTACAAAGTAAAGTCAATGAAATTAAAATATGTAATGTGTATGTATTTTGTTTAACAGTATAAAAGTATTCGATGAGGAGTACTGTGATATTTCAGCTCATCTTCATTCCCAGGGCATCAGATACTGATGATATGTCCACCTCTGGGGTCCACATGAGACTCACAGAGCTTTTAATAGAGTATCCACTTGTGTCAGTATTTGACGCCCAGAGCAAGAGGTTGTAGTATATGAAGGGATAAAGTCCACCCTAGGAGGTGGCTGGGGTGGATTCAATTTAGTTCATTTTACTTTATTATCCACCAAACTTGTCTTTGGCTCCGTGCACCACAAGTACACACTCAAGACACATCTCATAGACAAAGTATCATATCATTAAAAACAATATAAACCATTAAATCATATCAATAAACTATATTAAAATCACTCTAATCACAAACTCAAGTACAGACTCTGACCTACATTCAAAATTTTACAGCTACTTATTCAATAGGTTGATGGCTTTTGGTACAAATGAACCTTTTATTTATCTTTTTACTTGCTAGAGGTAATGCTGTATCATCATCCTGAGGGCATCAATTCAAGCTCTGAATACAGAGGATGTTTTGGACCGAGCTTTCGTGCACACGGCCAATTTCATATAACAACTGCAATGAGGTTTGTGGTCAGTCTATAATTTTTCCAGCTGTTTTAACAATTTTTGCCAGTTTGTTTTTGGTGGCCACTGTCCTGTTACCATAACAGATTGTGATATTAAAGGCCGGGATGCTCTCAGTTAAACTAATATACACTCGTTCTAAAACCTTCTGACCTGCTCCAATGTCTTTTAATTTCCTAATAAGGAATAACCCCTGATTGGCATTTTTTATGTGGTGTCAGCATTATCTGTAAAATTCAGTTTATTGTCAGTGTATATTCCCAAATACTTAAAAACATCAACCATTTCCACAGCCTCATTTGAAAGCAGCAGCTCTACATTCAGCTTCTTTTACAGTACATCAGTGTCACATTTAAAGAAACATGCCAACTTCCGCTGAAGTGCCAGTGACATGAGGAAGGTCAAACACTCACCTTGGCTGTCGGCCTGATAAGACGCTTTATCTGCATCACTTCAGGAGTCCTTAACTTTGAAATTTAAATAATTCCTAACTATGGTTTGACCAGTTGAAATGTTCTGATTGAACTTGCATCAGATCTGTTTCCAGACGCTTCTGACAAGGGCTGCTGAGGTCTTCCACTCTCTTGGTTTCAGATCACTCAGTGAGCCTTTTCTTTCATTCCAGATGTTACTCTCACGGCAACAAGTGTTTGTCATTTTGATGTAATATCCGCAGGACTCTCATGAGAGGCCTTTGAGAGTTCTCGGTGGAAAGTTAGCTTGTGTGGGGGTGACACAGGAGCAGAAGGCCTGGTCAGCCTTTGTAAATTGCAGTGTAAGAGTTTAGGTTAAAAGAGCAGAGTCCTGAGAGCTTTCTGTTCTCCTTCCTTATCGTATCACGTTAAGGCGATGGCAGATTTACGTGCATGCCATTGATCAGTGAGTGACATATCAGGCTGGGTGTGAATCAAGAGATTTTTAGCAGCTGCCTGGCTGTCCATCCATCACGCTCTGCTCTGCTGTGCCTGAACCAAGCCTGTCACACTTAGATGGCCCAAATGCAGCATGGGGGATGGTGTGGTAAACACTGGGATAGTCATTTATTTCAATTCACTTCATGTCTGCAGGCGCCTCTCATGGGGAACAGATTCATGCTAATTTGTTATAGTATGCATCGAAATCTCATCTAATGCTGCATTGCAAAATCAATCTTATCCTTGCCTGAGGCTGCTTCATCTATAAAAGGTGTTTGTCTCATGTGTCCTACCTGTGTGAGGAGTCTCTGTGCCTTATCAATGTCAGCATTCACCAGGTCTTAGTGGAGCTTTCTGATCTTAGTCAAGAAGCTGTTACCAAGATTAACCCAGGTTGTTCTCTTGCATAGTGGTTGAAGAGGAGATGTTTGTGTGTGAAAAGAAAAGAATCAGGGAGTAGGATACTTGCTTGCTCCCCCTCTTCATATAGTCTGGTGGCATCCTCCTGAGGATGAGATGTGACAGGACTGGATGTTCTAATCATGGATGTCATAGCATAGCTGCTTATTAACTGAGATTTCAAGGGCAAACATTTCCATCATTAGTAGTATATTGTATGAATGGGCAGGCTCTGAGCAAGTGTAGTGCTGAACGATGGCCCGTGCTAATGTCATCGAAGCACACGAGGGACTAGTTGTCTCATTTAATTTTTTTGTGCATGTATTTTAGGAAGTGTTTTTATGAGCAGCTAATTTATAGAACATGCATTGATACATAATGTCGTACTACAGGATGAAATCTCAGTGGCGAATTAAGTCTTCCTTGAGAGCAGAGAGGGGAGGAACTGTCATTTCTAGTTAAAATCACTTGGGTTTGCTTTCATGATGGTTGTGTTCTAGAGTGCACGCTCAGAGTCCTGAAGAGGCAGTGTGAAGGGTGTGCAAATGTATGAAGTTTCACTGCAACTGGTGTTGGATCAGTCCATGTTTTGACAGCTTGAATTTAAAGCGAGGAAACGCTAAAACTTAACTGTACAGCCTTTTCGTGTGTGTGTGTGTGTGATCCCACAGTAAGATGCCCATGCTACCTGTCTTTGTCTTTGTTTGCCATCATATGCTAACATCTGCCACATGTTAAAAGAAAAGGTGAGCATACTTGTAATAATTAAAACAAGAATATAATTTATTTTTTATTATGTTTGATGATAGACAATCTCTTTGTCCTTTCTTCAGCCAGTGCTTAGTTATGGATTTTGCTGTTTTCCTTATTCTTACATTATAGTTAATATTAGATGTTTGGACTGCTTGTCAGCAATAACCTGGATAAATGCTGTCTTTTTACTGTTTGACTCACATTTTTCTTCCAAAATGGGGTCTCCTGGTATTACCAGCCTTTGTGCATGTGTTTTTGTTTCTCAGAAGCCTTCACATTCATGGACAGTGGTGGAAAGTAGCTAAGTACATTTACTTAAGTAGTTAAGTACAAATTTGAGGTATTTCTACTTGAGAATTTTCATTCTCTGCTACTTCAGCTTCACTACATTTGGAAAACATTGTACTTTTTACTCCACTACATTTATTTTCTAACTTTAGTTACTTTTCAGAACCAGATTACTGCAAAAAATACAGGATGATTATAAAACTTTATTGATCCCTGGCTGGAAATTTGCAAACTAACCAGCAGTACTTCAAATTAAAAGCATACAAGGTAGTTAACATTAGCTCCAGATGCAATGATGTACTCAATAATGCCCCAGTAATTCTAATTCAATAATATGAGACATTAATGTTGAATGTGCCATTCAGAATAATGAGTACTTTTCTTTTAGCACTTTAAGTAAATTTTGATGCTAATACTTTTGTACTTAAGTCACATTTTGAATGCAGTACTTACTTGTTAGAGAGTATTTTTACACCATTGTATTGCAAATTTTACTTTTTTATGGATCTGAGTACTTCTTCCACCACTGTTCATGGATGTATTACTTGAACTTCCTGGATTATATTTCCTATCTCACGAATACCTAAAGTCATCCATTCAGCCCATTGTGTTGTTATGGTCGATCCTGGTCTGAACACTCGCTTAGACAGGAAGTATTTACATAAAATATCAGTACACTGAGAGAGTACACCATCATCAGAATATCAAATGCATTTATGAGGCATGAAGAGTTTCCCACTATACCTACTTTGGCTTACCTGCGTGAGATTGACAGCGTCTGACTCAGTGGTGCTGCATGCCATCCTATGCTCGTCCACACACATCAGTCATGTCATTATGTGCTGGAAACAGGGTAGAGTGGGTGGCGAGCAGAGAATGTCAGTCTGCTCAAAAAAATCTAGCAGAGACAAATTGTTCTGTTTAGTAACAATCGTGTTTTGAATGTAATCACTTTTTCCCCCAAACGCTCAAGTGTGAGTCAATAAATGTAATGTTGACGGTAGATATACCAGAGCTAAAGTCTGTCTAATGATGTTAGGGAGCTGCTGTGCCTCAGCTAAGCCCCTGATAGCCACAACCCAACCTCTGCCTCTGAGTGTGATAAGAT
>NW_018128344.1:58882-71171 GCF_001952655.1 Monopterus albus
CCTGCTGAATTGAGAAGGTGATTATAGCAGGTTTATTTTTTAGCGTGTAAATCTACAAGCTGGATGATGCCTGCTGTCATTTAAATCACATTTTTTGCCGTGGGAACCCAACCAAATTGCACCTCGGAGAAAAGCATTTCAAATGATGTTGCACTTCTAACTATGCAGCAAGCAGATGTGCATCCTTTTATCCTTTCTTACGCCTACAGTACATTTACCTAATGAGGATACTGTGTACAGTACCATGTTTATGCTTGTAGCTGGTGTTATGTAGTTAGCTACCTAATTACGTGGTTTGCTGGTTGGTGAAAATGTCATCTGTTACCCTGCCCTGTGCCACTGAGAAAATGGAAAGCCCTGTTCTGTTGACATGCACTCACTGTATGGTCTGTACACTTTTCCAGTAAGCAGAAACTCACTTTAAATTGGCTGTTCTTCACAGCACAGCACCATATTTATCACACTTAAATCTGTAGTAGCGATAGTAAAGACAGTTTTTCTTTGTGTATCTCTAAGAGATCTGCCAGCCAGGCAACTGAGTTTGTGATGAAAAATAGTAGGCACACGCACGCAGTACAGTATACCAAGAACATGCCCATGACAACAAAAAGGGTTTAATATGATTGATTATTGTTAATTCATGTTTTTTAGATGCTTCTTTTATGTCGCTGATAGAAACTATTTGTGTGGCACAGTATAAAGAGCGCAGCTACAAACATCTCATGTCAGCACTACAGATATCGGTAGGGTTGTTTGTATGTAAATTATGCAACACTTAAATTGTCAGGATAACAGCTGATGGAGAGATGTGAGTTAATGGTCAAGAAGAGGATCAAGCGGATGATGAAGATGAGTATAATGATGGCTGTGTTGATGATGAAGATTGCGTATATGCCTGATGGCAGGGATGCTGATGCAGATGTTGATGAGGGTGTATCTTTTAAGCTTGCAGCTGAAATAAAAAAGCCTTCCACAACTGCAAAATAGCTGTGAAAATAATATGCAATAGTGGGTGACCGATATGGGTTTTTCAATGACCAGCGTCGGACTCAGCTGTTCAATGTTTAGGACGAAAACCATCTTGTACAGGGTTGTTGGCTATGGCAGGCCTGCAGGTTGGCCGGGAGGCCTGCTGTAGAGCAGCAATGGCAATTGCAATGTGCATAGATGAGGATTGTCTGGACTGTTGAGGAATGTCCCTTTACATAATCCTTCTGTCGCTTCTCCTCAGTTGCTGCGAGGGACTCCTTCACAGTGCGACGCTACTTGAGGCGATCTACAGCTTGGTCTTCCCATGTGGGGGAACTATATGCCAGAGTTTTTCATGTGTCTTTTGAGCACATCTTTGTAGCGTAGTTTCTGACCACCGTGCATTCTCTTTCTCTGACACAGCGCATCGTAAAATACTGCTTTTGGAAGTCTCGAGTTTTCCATCCTGCAGACATGTCCTACCCAGCGAAGCTGGGATGAGGTGATAAGAGCTTCCACACTAATGGAATCTGCTCTCCTAAGCACTTCCACATCAGGAATTCTGTCCTGCCATTTAATGCAGAGAATTCGGCACATATGTCGCAGTTGTAGACTTGTCAGCTTTTTGATATGCTTGCGATACAAGACCATACATTCTGTTGCATAGAGTAGCGATGGCAATACAGCAACATTGTACACCTTTACCTTGGTAGCATTGACAGGGCTGCCTGCAAATATGTCTGCAGACATTTTCTGTTAATCGGACTTGGGAACACAGATATCCGCAAATGCCAGTTATCTAAAAATGCCAAATATTGGCTCAGTTAATCAACCATCTGATTGATAGGTTTATCACCAATATGCAGACAAACACACAGCTAAAAGCATGTGTGTATAGCAGGGTGTGGTTTGAAAGTTGCCATTACTTTTGGCTGATACTTTAGGTTTGTAATAAACCCAAAATATAAACCCCTTTTTCTTTCTTATTTCTGCCTTTATTTGACAGTTAAAAGTGAAAAGGCAGATGATAAAAATGGAGGTATGACACGCAGCAAACCACTGCACTGTATGCATTAGGCTATTATTTAACAAAATAAGCCAAAGTCAGAGCAGCAGTTTCAAAGGAAGAATTTTTGGGGAAAATGCTTATTTGTTTTCTTGCCAGGCGTTACATGAGAAGACTGATACCATGCATTTCTGTGCAGCAAAAATGAAGCTACTGCCAGCAAAGACTGGAGGCAAGGGGAAACGGCTTCTCTGTTAAGACGTAGCAAAATTCACCTACCATCACCTCTAAAACTCATTAATTGACATGTTTTTTAAAAAATCTGCAAAGAAACCAACATGTGAAAAACAACAAATCACCATTTTATAGGGGAATATGTGCCAGCCAATAATTTTTGTTCCAGACCACTCCATACAACCACTGAAGAATGTTCTGACCAAGAAATAGCCTCTTTCCCCATTTTCACTTTTTATGCTAAGTTAGCTGGCTGCCGGCTTAGGCCTCCTATTTACCATAGTAGCATAAGAGCGATGTGGAGCAACAGCTCAGCCAGCTCCTTCACCCTGCCCGCCAAAGAAAACACATTCTCAGGAAAGATGCATGCTAAATGCTGTGTGTGAGTCTCACTCCAGCCACTCTCAGATGAGTGCACGGCCCCTATAAAAGACTGACTTATTGCGATTACATTGCCTGTAAAATAAAAAAAAAAAAAAAAAAAAAAAAAGAGGAGAAGAAAAAGTCAAATGAATAAAATGCAAGATTTGTAAATCAGAGAAAAAGTGAAAGTGTCGTTTGCAACATGACATACATTTGAAGTTGGGACACTGTCATACACTGTGTTAAATATGGATCTCACTAACAGTAAGGAACTCCAACTCAAATGCCCCCAGGAAGCATGAAACAACATCAGAACGTTCCAATTACGATTTCTACCACATAATCATGCTTTCCTACATGTCAGGTGCAAAGGGGGTCGTCAGTGTTTCCTGAGTGAATCACAGCACACAACAGGAGCTAGAAGACAAAAGGCAAGGTGACACCTGGGGAAAAAGAACGGCATCACCTTAGTGTTTCATGCAAACACTCTATCACCACGGCTGATAATTGGATGACACCAACTTTAAAGTTGGCATTGTTGACACCTGTGTTACACTTAATAAATAGGAACTGCGCTTCCCTTGAGGATGTGACCATCAAATACATGTATAAATTAGCTTATTAGCCTTCTTATGAATCTGTCCTATAACTCAGGAGGAAGTGTGTGGTGAAGACGACAGATAAAGACGTCCTCAAACATAAATGACACAAACTCAAATTGGAAGTGGCAGAATAAATATGTACTTGGTCCAGAAACTGTAGCATATATCATGTGGTGCATGCTGTTATCTAACACTGTTATTTCAGATTACATTTAATTGTACTTTAGTATTATCATGCTCTTCTTCATCATCCATAAAACACATATATTCTAAAATATTTGATTTAAACTGGGTCAAACCAACTGACAAATAATCATACAAACACATACACTGAGACTTTCAGTGAAAAGATGCGGCCTTTTCTAAGAACTCCTAACCTGTAGATGTGTGAGGGGGAATTAAAGAAGAAATGGGTCAACAAATGACATCCTAGTCAATTAACTGAATAGGACTGACTTTTTAACCAGCAACACATCACATGCAGCAGACACACTGGCCTCAGCTGATCACTCAGAGCCACAGGTGCTTCACTGGCCAGTTGCTTGTAGGTTACACCTGGTCAGGTAAAACAGCGAGTCCCTGTACAGGATCATTCCCGGACATGCAGTAACTTCAGGCCCTGTACTTATCTCCACATCCTCTGGTCACAGTGCAGCAGCAGGAGGTAAAATATATCCACAAAACCAGGCACAGTCGGAAAATTCCGCTTTTATAATGGCAGTAGTGGATGTCAGGCAATATCACATGAACTCACAACTGCCTGGAGACTATAACCATTCAAGGAAATCCTTAAACTATCATGTAATACTTTATATTGTTAGAAAAAAGTCTCGTGAGCGAGAGTTTGTGAGACGTGTATAAACTGAGTTGCTTCTGCATAGAAATACTAGAACAAGTGTTCACCTCATTTTTTGAGCTTTAGGTCATGTATAAGATGATAATTCATTGTTGTAACATTGTAGTTAGGTCACAAAACAAGGAGAAGCATACCATGGACCCTTTAACCATACATTTGATGGAAATAGACCTGCTACACATCAAACAGGGTGCTTCAAGGCTAACACTATAATGTATTAAACTAAAGTTAAACTACATGAGACTTTTGTGCTGCTTTTATTTGAAGAGCAGCAATAAAGCCCAGAACATTAAATTATTTAAACTGGTTGCAATAAAAATATAGCAAATATTATAGTATCTTGTTTTTAGCCCTGGTCAGTCCACCATTCTGGTCCAGAAGGAAATACGTGAAGACATATAGAGTGGATTGCTTTTAAATTAAGTAAACAGCTCACAGTGCAGGTATTAAAAACAGTAAGAATATCTAGAAATACTAGATGTGACTTCAGGGTGTGCATTTCAAAGCCCTGGTATAAATGCACTTCGCCATAGTGCTGTTAACAACTGAATGGAAACTCAGCTTTTAAATACAGTGGACTACTCCACAGTTTTATGATTCTTCCATTTCAGTCCCACCTTCAGTGCAAATTTTTTGGCTCACACAAGGATAATAGTTATTCACAGTGCCTTGCAACAGATCCTGTGTTTTCCAAATTCAGTTAAAAGGACACACGTTGGCCCCTATTTGGAGAAATCCTTGGAATGAGATGGCCTGGTTGACTTATTCTGATGCATTCAGTCTTGATACAGAGACTCCAAAAATGGACCACAGGATGGGACATAGCTAGTAATACTGTAAGAGACAGATGAGTATGATCAAATGTTAAATGTGTATTGGTATTGTAGGAATAAGAACTAAATATCATTACAAGAAAACAAATCACAGCTTCATGCATACTTGTGTCAAAAGAGCTGGGCAAAACCTAAAAATCATTACCATCCAAGTTGATTAGAAGCTAACTGTAATTGTACTGTAAAATTAACAAATATATGAAGCCCTTTAGCCTGATGTTGGAATACGGTTCACTGCATTGCATTGTATACATTTCAGATATTTGCATTGTGATATGTACTGGCAGTGGCATAATGGATATTTTTATAATAGCCATAGCACCCAGACCATAGCCAATCCCAGCCGGCAATCAGGCGAAGGCGGGGGACACCCTGGACAGGTCGCCAATCCATCGCAGGGCTAACACATAGATGAACAACCACACACACGCACACACACACTCACTCACTCACTCCTATGGGCAATTTAGAGAAACTAATCAACCTAAGCTGCATGTCTTTGGACTGTGGGAGGAAGCCGGAGTTTCAGCAACTGTACCAGATCTCTCAGATTTGAAGAGCTCCTTCTCCAACTGCCGTGCTGAGACCTCTCCAGAGCTGCTCTATGGGATTTAGACATGAACTCATTTCTGGCCACTTTAGAACTCTCCAGCACATTGTCTGAAACCATTTCAATTTGATTTGTGATAAAGGTTGAGCTATTGTTTCATAAAACTAGGGGTTTAATTTACTTTTTACATGTGTTTCAAATGTGCCACCCCTCTCTGAGTCTGTGCCTCCAGCTGGCCACCCTGTTCATAATTTTCTAGTTCTGCCCCTGGATGTAAATGGTAGAATGGAAATGGAAAGAGGTTGAATGCCTCACAATTAAACTCTTTAGTAAAAGAAAAAAAAAATCCTCTTCCAGGCTGGTACGTACAGATTCACAGAGGAGGCATGGTGAACATAAACTGAATTTATTCCAAACCAAAACCCAGCAACCACAGCTCACTGAGGCTGCTTTTATAGATGCCTAGTAAACAGAGTGAGAAGGTTCAGCTGGGCCAGACTGAGGTAGCAGCTTGTTAGAGTGATCCCACACAGCCGAGCAGCCTTCTGTGGCTTTGTCCTGGATGCTGCAGGGTGGAGGGCGGGTGCTGTCCTTGTAACTGTGCTGTTGGTTCCCAGGCAGTATCAGCACCTGAGTGACAACCCCTTGCTGCCTTTTGCTCACTTATATTTGCATGCATATCTATTTATATACAGTATTTCAGTACAGCACAATTTATGCTTAAACATTTTTCACCTGATAAGAACCTCCTTGAGCTCATATGTTTAAAAGATTTGATCTGTCTCAATCTATAAAATCTCAAACATATTCATTTTAATATTATATAATATGATGGCTTGATTGAAAAATGACTTGCCAATAATGGATTATTAAAATATGATTTCATTTTCTATCAATCAGCTAAATGATTAACTGATTAATTGTTGCAGCTGTAAGGCGTTTGTTTAGTTCTGCTGTTATCTTTTGCTGTGTAGTCCCGAAATTAGTTTAACTCAGCCAGGCAGCTATATTCCTCCTCATTTTTTACCAATAAGAAATAAATTCTAAGAGTCATATGAAAACATCTGCTGTTTGTGTGACTTGGTGTGATGACTGGGAATGGTGGTGTGGGAGGAAGGTGGCTGCAGTACCCTGTGAAGATACTGGGCACATCTCATGAGGAACACAAACTGTGACCTGCAAGTGAGATTTTATCTTTGTTTGGTGTTAATGGTTTATACCACTCACACCCATCTATCTGTCTGTATTTATCTGTTGATCTGTCAATCAAACTATCAATCTACTGTATGGCTTGGCAGAGATTTCATTCAGTAGTTTACAGTTTTAATACTTTAATTGTATATGTATAGGACGTAGTACATAATGAAGAAGAGTTCCTCTGTCACTTTGAAATGTGGTTGGAAAGACTTAATGTTTCTGTTTTACTTCTTCTATGTAAATCTTCAATACAATTGACAGTCTTTTATTTTGGAATCTAAAATGTGGACATGCTGTGGACTTGAGGTTTGGTGGAGCACTGAAAATCTCCTGGTCACTCACTTTGTTTGCCATGCTTCGGTACTTCTCAGTGTGCTGACCCACACCAGCTCCTGCAGTCCCTCTGTAGGAGAATAAACTGACTACATTCATGAAAACTAACAATAATTATATATTTTTTAAAAACATTCATGACTAACTCCATATCTTTGTGCTCTGTCTGTCCAGTAACGACTAAGAGTGACAATATGTTTTCCCTGTTGGGAGAGCAAGTCTTGTATACTGCTGTCTCCCTGTGAAGTAGTAAATACATTTTGTAAGCAGGATAACGTTTTTCTTTTAACAAGACTTAACAGCCAACCAGCCCATTTTTTTGTCCTCTGAACAGACATGCATGTATGTTACTGTGTGTCAGGGTTATATGAAGAAGTCAATCCCACTGACACTGTTATCACTAAAACATGCAGCTAGGCACATTCATAAATGATTTATAATGAGACAAACAAAGCAAAACCTTTTCAGCTCTACCATTAAATGATAGAGCAGCAGAACTACTTAACACAAAAGAAAAATTACAAAACTTTGATTAAAAAAAAAGCACTTGTACACAAAGTTCCAAGGCAGCCAAGAAGTTTCTATCAAAAACAATGTCCCAGTACATGTAGCTCCGACCAGGCTTTGTTCAATATCTGTCCAAAATGGATAAAATTGTTAAGTTAATTACAACAACATATCATGTTTGCAGTCATTGTTTCTAACTGCGATTACAAATAATTCTTAGAGCTCTTTTTTTGGTTTGACGTGAAATGCTTTACCGTGATTCACCCGACTGTTCGATTTATCTGTGATGTCTCAGTAAGAAGACACTTCTGTCAGAGGCCTGTGAACATGAGAAGCAGAGACACAGACCTAACTTTTGTTAGTTCTTCAATTGTTTAAAAACTTAATATTATTTGCCCCTGTAGTTTGGTGTGTGTGCTACAAATTTAGATATTCAACCAAGGACACATAAAAGAGACTTTCACTAATTGACCATGTTTGTGATGTTTGTGCAACTACAGTAAACTCAAAAATAATCCAATAAAGCTCACAGTTAAACCTGCATTATACAGTCACTTTTGCAGTAACATGAAAACATTTTGAGTCTAATGTGAATGATATTCTTGAATTTGCTGAACCAAAAGAAATAATTGCCAACTGCTCCAGCTCTATTTAGCTTTTATCCACTTTTATCTCATAGGTTTTAACAGTAAGACTTACTGTTTTCATTAACACACCTGGGCAAGAACAGACAGACATTTTATTTAAGACCTAAACTTTGAAGCAGTTTATCGATTTGAAAAGTCAACCAATCTAACTCACAGTTAGTATGCATGCATTGTACACTGAAACATTGCTCAATTATTTTTAAATTTAGTTTTTATACCTTTCCCAACAAGTCCAGAGCTGGGATTGCTCTGCCTCTAAAGAGTGCTTATTGTAAAAGCTCGGCAGACTTGAGGGAACAGCTGGTGTAGTTCTTCACAACGGCTTCAGTTACTTAAGCCTTGTGTCTTACCCATCAAAGAATGGAAATTATTTCTGTAACATTTTTCTTTAACAGAGCTTGCTTTGACAGTCAAAGGGAGCCTTATGCACACAAACGCTGTGCCGAAAAGCTATAGCTACTTCATTATGCGTTTGTACCTCACTTTGACAAGTAACATCCCTAGGCATGCTTCCAGCATTGCTCAGACTATGAGCCATAAGGTTGGGCTGGGTAAAAGATTACAGAGGTGTGGTGAGAAGCCATTACTTGCAGCACAACTTTTACTCAATACACAGACCCATGACAGACCCATACCTCAAGTAGATTGGCTATGCATATTGAGTGCGGCTTTCCTTACTTTTGCTCCTATAGGAATTGCTTTCATAGTCTTGCAGGCTCCATTTAGAGACCGACGTGGTGTTCAACCTCCACTGGTCTTCTAATAGGAAAACTGATGGGTGAAAAGAGTAGTGCTAAACAGCTGGGAACCATGTAACGTACACTGGGTACAAATCCTGCAGTTTTTGCTATGAAACCCTTGAACCTTAATGCTTTGAAAATACCTACAGTTCATAGAAGCATTAAACAGATGCAGTACATGCACTGGATGCATGCTACAGGGCAAAAAGACCTTGAACTGAATACGCCAACATTCTGTAAAATGACATTTCAATGAGCAATTCTAGACCTCATATAGGGTTAAACCAAACATAACCGTGCATTATAAACGGTGATAATATAATATGCATACAGTAACTGCCACAGTGGCACATGAGAACATTGTTACTGTGATGAAGTAATTATCTCACCCAAAGCATAGCAAAGTGCTTACCAGTGCAGTTTATTACAGGTCATTTCATTCAGCGTCTTTCTGAGCACTGTCATGCAGACTCGCAACAGTTAAAAGTTTGTCATTTGATTCACAGTGCACCTCCAGTTTTACTCTGATTCTTCAGAGGATTGCTGTAAGATCACAACTGTGTTCACCGAATCGTTACGAAGTTACCACACAGTGATCCTAACGACTGCTCGTGTCAGCCGTGGATTCAAGCAAAACTGTTCTCCCTGCAGTGTCTCGTCTGTCTGATATTTGCACATGCAGAATCAGTAACTGTTGAACCTCCGGCCCCTCTGTCCTTCCCCAGGGTAGCAGGTTGACTTTTAGTAGCAGCACGCCTCTTGCTCAATCTCTTCAGCACTTTAATGCAAGTCACAGAGCAGATAGAGTAGATCCTGACAATGTTCTACTGAACAACATACAATATGTTGGCGGAGTGGAAGAAGTTGTATGGTTGAAACTGTATTATGTGGAGAGCCCTCCGCTCCTAATTCCTTTTTTTTTTCCCAGTGGCCAATCCTAAAACCTCCATATATTTGGCTTTAGTGTTCAGTTTCTTTTTTGATTTTGGCCTTTTATATGTACTTAAACTAGTGCAAAGGTACTGGATGGTTTGATAATCTTTAAAGAAAATGTATAAGAGTGAAATAAGAAAGCCCATTTCACATTCAAAATATTAGTTGTACTGGCCCTTTAGTGGTACTTAATAGTAATATGAGGACCCTTTTCATTATCAGAATATTAGCTTTAGGGGTAACTATAACATTACAAAAACTTAACAAAATAATATTTGCATTATAATAGAATAAGAAGAATGAAAACAAGCTCACACTTTGGAGTAAAAGTGTGGGCAAGTGAAGAAATACACCTCTATATTCTACAATTAACAACAGAGCGGATTAAATTAATAATTTTCAGTGGCAGTCTTTTTCAGTGGCAGAGGGTCACAGAAGTGTGTATCTGGGTGGGTTGTCGAGGTTGGCTCCAGTCCCCACTGAAATGAGATTAACTGGCTGCCCCTGGTGTCCTCCCACCAGATTCTGAGCATGATGGGTAATTGGCCTGTTGTTTTTAATGAAGAAAGAACATGTTGCTCAGTGAGAAAAGCCATTAAATGTAGAGAAGGCAATACAATAACGAGCTTATCTGTAATCACCTCACTTACAAGCTGGTATGTTATTAGTGTGTGATCGATAGTGGGTTCTGTGTGGACAGGAGAGGAGCTGACCCTGAATTCACACACAAGGACATGAGTTTGACCTCATTGTCATACATCTCACTGGGTTGTTATGCCTTTTTTGTAAGAGTCGGTGCTAGATCAGTGTTGTCAGTTCAGTAGGCTAAACACTCCACAAACCATCAAAAAGGTTGTAGACAGTGCAGAATTCTCCATTTCCTTTTTATAGTGGTGCATTTTTGATGGGCTTTACAGTATGTGCCCTATTTTAATAACATTTTATCAGTTCTTGCAGTGTTAACTGTGATAAACGGTAGGGCTAGGCGATTTATCTAATTCTATTTTCAATTAGAATTTTGGCTTCCGACAATAATGAAAACAGAATAATTGAGGTAAAACGATTCTTGTGCTGTATATTTTCTTTAAAAATCTGACTGTTATAGGGGATAACAATAAACACTTTCTTCCAAAATCCCATGATAAGCCTGAAGATGTGTGATGAACTAGTTGGATTCAGCAGACTGGTGTCATATGATCAAGCCCCAGTGGAAAATAAGCCTTTGTATGTTTCATCTGTCCTGTGTGTTAGCAGTCCCTGTGCTATTTTAAGTATTGGTGAAAATGATGGATACAGATAGAGAAGGATTTACAGGATACAAACAAAACCCATGCATTGGGGTTATTGCCAGTACGGCCCTTGGCTGTCAGTAGTTTATTGACCCTGCCATACAGTTTATGTTGCTACTTACAATCTATGTACATTTATATTTATTTTATATGTCTTATAAAATGACATCCTGTAAGATATAAAGTTCCTCTTAATGAGTGTAAAATTATAGTTACTGAAATATAGATATCATGTGGAGATGCCATAAAGCTGAAAGCAGCACATAAATCCTTTTTTACTGTATATACAAAAACGCTAATGTTTTGCTTGTCTTACTCAAAATCAGCTGAAGTCGACCATGTACAGTACGCATAGGCCCTGAGAAGCACGTCTGACCCTGACAAATTACAGTTTATCCTGTGCAGACGGTGTTTGTTTATATGACCTTCCTGGATACAGCTATGATAAACCCCTCCATCAGAAGGGTTTTCTCCTGCCCTGGGGTTTTTGGATACTTTGGAGAAAAACCTGATTTATTTGCTGTGATGCGCTCTTTGTTGCGATATCTACATTTAGCAAACAAATCCAAATGTGGTAGTCCCTCATCTGTGGGAGATCCAATAGAGGATGTAATTCCCTGCAGTCTCAAACACAGATTATATTTCTCTGTTTGTCAGAGATGAAATTGGGCCAAGCCCGCTTGAAATACCTCTGTTCCAAAGAACTCAGTTTAAAATAACAAAACATTCCTTCTTTCTTCCAGAATAATTAGCTCTTTTGTTGTTTATTGCAAACCCTAGAGCTTTAATTTATTTACATTATTTACAGACAACTATATTTATTGTAGACCAACTGATTGATTCTGAGTGGATCAATACCTTGTAAGGAAACTGTTAAAGTGTCGTTATTCCTTTCTGAGGAGACACGGGTGGGTGTTTTTGGTACATTTTCTGAATATTAAGAGCAGAAAGCTCAACATACCAGCTTTCTAAATCAAAACTTTTTTTTTAGTTTGAATGGATGTGTGATGTTTGGCAGGCAGATCTACAGTATTACTCCACTCTTGTGCAAATTGGTTGTACTAGATGGTGGTAACTGATTGTGTTTTTGATCATTTAATTGGATCACACAACGGGTTTGCTCTTTTATGTGTTTTTAATAGGTTTTGGACAGCAGAGAGCTCTCTGGCACAGAGGCATAAGCAACATCAGGCTGTGGCTACAGACAATACTTGTCTGTAGAATAAATTT
>NW_018128344.1:71215-123584 GCF_001952655.1 Monopterus albus
ACCGTTGTCCTTTAAATACAGATTTTGTCTCTTAGTACACAGTATATAATGTATGTGTAGTTTCCTCAGATACAGTTCCACAGGATGACTGAAAGCAGTCGTAGCTTTTAGCATGAATGGTAGTTCTGATGAGTCAAGACAGGTTCCCACTTTAGACAAAGAATGGTGTCCGTGTCCTTGGGGCTGGGACGCAGACCCTCCTCTGTACAGTATACTGAAGTTTTCCTTTCTTCTTTTGTTCATCACTCCCAGCATCCAGCCTGCATGTGTTGCTTAGCTTGAGCCAAAGGAGTGCAGAGGGCTTAAGGGGCTCAACATCACTAAAGTTAGTGAGGCCATGCATTGCACCAAAACATCTGTGGGGGTTCTTTTCCCCAGAAGCTTCTTGGAAATCAACACAGTTCTCAGCAAACTAGTGAGAGACCCTCTGTTTTTCTTTCTGCCTGAAGAAATGAGGTAGGGCACCAGCACTGATATGTTACTTGGCCAAAGCATCATACATGTTGCTGGAATCTCTAGGCCAAGTAACAGTCAACAACAAGTTATCTGTATATTAAATGTATAAATGTGCATCGCCACTAACTGCAGACTTTCTAATCCTCATAACAATCAGTCACTCCCATCTCTGTGTTCCCTGTCTACCAATTTCAGTGATTTGTTAGATTATATAATAAATTTGCCATGCTATTCATACTGTAACAACTGTACTGTAACAAGACATTTTACTGTTTTTAATCAGTTGTTAGTTTCCAGCTACTCATTACACATTCTTCTTTATGTCTTAGGATGTTGGGAGGCTGAGAGTGGAGGGTGCACCTAGGCTGCATGCCTAGCTAACCCATGGAGAACTGACAGGAACATTGCTGGATGGAGGCCAAGACACTGGATGGCGAAGACGAGGAAGCACACAGTATTGTGGATCGCTTGTGTTGTTTGTTCTCTTTCTCAGCCGATCCAAAGTAGATGCAAAGTATTCTGCGTTGCACCTCATTTGTTCATTCTGTCACATGTCACCCACAGAGAGATGGCAAAAAGAATCTGGATAGACAGTCGAGGCTAAGGAGACTCTTTTACTGCATCTGGATGTTGCAGTCTTATTGCTTCTACTTTTAGGGTGATAACAAAAGAAGCACAGACACAGATAATATTTCCTTCTCACGGTCATATTGGATGCATATGACTTAGAGACCACAGAGGAGCAAAACAGTTGTAGACAGTAATCATCATGGGCAGGTGTAAAAGCAAGGCTTCCTTGTTACTATTGTTAGCTGGGTTAGTGCTAAGAGGAATGGCTCTGGAATATGAGGGGGTTCCTGGTCAGTGGACACGCTATGGTCAGTGGGATGCTAAAACAACAGGTGAGCTCAGCTTTATTCTGAAAACCAGCATCAGCAAAGCCCTGGTGCTGTATTTGGATGATGGAGGGAACTGTGACTTCCTGGAGCTTCTAATTGCAGACGGGAGGCTCCAGATGCGCTTCACCATCCATTGCGCTGAACCAGCATCTCTGCATACAGAGACGCGGATCAACGATCAGCGCTGGCACCGAATTCTTCTTTCCCGTAATTACAGAGAGACCAGGCTAGTGGTGGACAGTGAGGAGAAAGTTGCTGAGGTGAAATCCAAGAGAAAAGAGATGGTGGTGGCCAGCGACCTCTACGTAGGGGGGATCTCACCTGATGTGCGTCTCTCTGCCCTGACATCCAGTACAGTTAAATATGAGCCACCGTTCCAGGGCTTTATAGTCAATTTGAAACTCGGAGAGGCACTACCAGTGCTGTTGGATGGACAAGCTGTTCATAGTGATTTGGAGTACATATGTGCCACACACTCTCCCTGCAGCAACAAAGGCCTGTGCTCCGTCAGCCAGGGAGAGGTCATCTGTGACTGTGTCAATACCAGCTACAGGGGAAGGTACTGCCACGAAGGTACGTAAAATGTCATCTTTTGGCTTGTTTGTCACAAAATGTATTTTTAGTCTCTGTGAGTTGGGGACAGACACCTTTTACTTTTAATAGATAATCTGTTGCTTTTTTAAAGTTGTAATGGAGGCAGGTTAATATTGGTATATATTAATATATAGGTTAATATTGCAAGTTGCAAAGGGTCACATATAAAAGAAGCACTTGACCACTACTGGCCAACAAGCAAACACTTAAATGCACATTGTTTTTATATAAAATTGTGATATGCTGGACATTTTTATGCAACTACAGTAACTGTGTAATTCATTCACAGATTTTTTTTTTTTTGTAATGCCATTGGTACTTTGTTTACTGAAATCATTTGGCTTTTAAATGGCTAAAATATATTATTAATATCTTATTCTTCATATACATACTTAATGAGCTCCAGAGAATAATCAATAAAGCCCATTTAAAGGGATCCAGGTCAAAGTATGCTTCTGGAGTACTTAAAGGCTACTTGAGTCTACAGTCTCAGCAATTATCTTCATAAGTCATAAAGAATAACGGCTTCCTAATGTGACAGCTGTTTTCAACACACAGACTTTTCACTGGCTGCTAGAAATGGATGTCTTTTTCTCATTCTGGGAAGTCTACAAGGAACAGTAAGACCTTGGCATTTTAAAGTGAACTTTACAGAACTTTATAGAGGAGAGACTGGAAGTGATTAATTAACACTTTGCCAAAAGAAGTTTCCTCTTTTTAAAATGGTAGTCATTAGTAAATGTTTGGCTTGGAAGCTCTGCAGCCTTCCTCCGTATGGGTTAGAGTAGTGAACCTTCCTGCCTAATAAGATAAAGGAGCTGGGAATGCTATAGCTAAACAGTGAACCTACAAGTGCAAAGTGATACTGTTTTATAACATTCAAGCGAACGTGGCTTTTAAATATCAGAATACCTGAAAGCATTTTTCTGTCAGGCTCTTTTGAACGCTAAAGCTGTGAATGAATGAATCTACATTAAACATGTCTGTTTTTCTTTACTGTCCTACAGCTGTCCAGAAAGAAGTAGAAGGTAAGACAGTGCATTATATTATGAGCATAAGGATGATAATAATTAGTTTTTCATGATGCTGTTATTAGCAAAAGCCTTTACCACAGCATCAGTGTGCCTGAGTATGTTTGGTTATTGTCAGTTTGGACTGCAGTTCTGACATCCAACAAATTAAGCTGAAGGGAGATATACTATCACTGGTCATGAGGTCGCAAAGCAAAAGGTGCTTAATGCTCTGAATGCTCATTGTATATATAATCAGTGTGCTCAAGGTGACTGGAGAGGTCTGCAGTGTATGTGGGTGTTGCACAATATGGGGAGCATTCATATACTGCATCACAGAGAAAATGACTGTACAGAGATGTTTTCTTTTATTATTTCTAACTTCTGTATTTTCCCTCTGCCTTCGGTGCATATTTTCATCTAAACTACTGTTTACTGTTAAGTCTTTATTAAATCCTTTATGCCATTGTGCTCTAAGGTCAATGTGCGGACTCAGACTTGACAGCACAAATCCTCCAGCGCAACACGGCTGAATATGAAGCCTTGACATTTGTCAAATTGTAACATTATTTACATAATGATGTTTTTTTCAGATTATTTTCTTAAGAGGAACAAATGTCTTTTGGCAGGAAAAGGGGCATTTTTAATGTTACTGGCAATATTTTATTGGTTTCTAATGAGGTGCATATACTGAGAATGGGAAATGAAGATTGAAAGTGAGAATGGAGATTTGTTTAGTCTGCTCCAGAGCGAGGCATCCATCTCCCCAGTAAGTACTGCTGGTTCTGGTGAAAGGGTAGCCAACAGGCTCTGGAGACCCGCACAAGGTGCACTGAACCACTGCACATTATAAATCATTGTTACTGACTCAAAATGCACAGGCCTATGCACACCTGCTTTACGAAATTGTATGAAGGCAAAACAGACCGAAGATTGCAAAATGTTATTGTCTTCATGTATAGTCTCTTAATATTGCTGTGCACAATACAAGCATATCAGTGTAGAATGGATTTAATGACATAAATATGGGTATTTACAATGTTTTTTTTTTTAGAGGTAGAACATATTTTGGTATCTCTATGTTGTATTTAAAATAAGAAATACCTGCTGACTGTGGTACAGTACTATATGCTTGTAATATGCTCCAGTAATAGTTAATAGGTTTCATCTCTGCACTATTTCCAAAACCACATTAATCATTCTTCATATGAGCAAATATAGTATGGCTCTGCTCACAGCAAACTGGCAGGCATTATTAAATGGCATGCTGCAAAGAGAGCACATCAGAACGTTTATTGGATTAAAGCTTGACATGGAGACGATCCCCAACACGCAGTGCTTGAAAACAACAGTGACAACAGCAAAATCATACTCCCCAGATGTCTCTGCAACACTACATATAAAGCACTTCATGAGCTGTTTGGCAGCAACAAGATGAATCTATGCATTAGCTAAATTGCCTCCTCCTCCTCCTCCTCCCAGAGGTGGCAAAGATGGTAACCCATATGCTATATTTGGTCTTGGCTATGGGTTGTAAGTGGTGCAGGAGTTATCTTTATTTGTCTGAGGAACTGCTTTAGGACAGTGAAAACCTTTTGGCACTGCAGGTGAGTTGCTTGAGTTCTTCTACAGTATGCAGCACGTGGGCTCCCGTCGACCCATGCGGACAAAGGGCATGGTGTGGCATGCTCTAATGAAAAAGAGTCCGGCATCCTCTGATGTTTTTGTGAGAGGGGGGGAAAAAAACAGGTCTGTGAATGAGAGATAAGGACAGCCACCACACAAGACAGATACAGACCACAGAGCAATCTTTCAAATGTATAGGAAAGCCTTTCACAGCCCACACATGCCAAGTACCAACACACTGTCATTGTTTGTTTTTTTTATTTTCAGATATTTATTTGTGACCACACACTAATGACACACTAAGAGCTACAAATACATGCAAAGTAAGTAGAGAAACCATCAAAAGTGAGAAAGCTGCTCCTTGTGGTCTTGCATCTTTCAACAGAAGTGACCTTGGTCTAATCCCTCATTACAACAGACTCTACAATACTGTACTTTTCATGGAATAAAAGTTCTTAAATCCTTATGCAATAGTTCTTTCTTCTTAGATGTTTGCTAATTAATGTCAGTGTTATGACTGGGAACTCCTAAAACATCTGCATTTGTTTTTTCACTGTGTGTTTAGTTAAACACACCAACTAGCAGTGTTTGTCTTCTTAGAAGTATTTCCAAACCTTCATAGTGTCATAAACAAAAAAGAACCATTAATGAAATTAATATGTCTTTAGCAGCTACACTAATATAAATTCTCTTCTTTATTTATTTTTTTTATTTGGAAGCATTTAATGTCATTAAGGGATGTGGCCAGAGGTGCAATATGCTTGGTGGACTGAAAACAGTTTCGTTGTGTTGTACAGTTATTGATTTATTTGAGGTCGGCAGATATAGATGGATAAAGATGTGTGTATGCACAGCAAATGCTTAGTAGTATTAACAGATGATAGCTGTTCACAGTCCTTTATGGAGTGTCATGATGAAATCACACCACATCCACAAAGTAAATCAGTCCTTTTCAAGACTACAACAGTGGGCTTTTGATTTCCTTCATTACAGAAAAAGGCCAAGTCAAAGGAGTCCTAAAAGCAGCATGCTAAGATTTTAATAAAAATGAGCTTCTATCACCTGGTTATAGACTTTTGTTTGCCCTGAAACTCATTTTTATCAAGCTAAGATGGTTTCTTATTTAAAAATATAAAACTAGTAGATTACTGAAGGGTGGTTTCTCTTCATGCAGGCTTGCCCCTGTAATGGAGCTGTACAGGTATATCTGCATTTCCACACTGTGCAAATTGGATGTCAGGCTCAGCCAAGTAGGATGAGCATATTCAGTTGGTTGCTGCCCTAAAACAACAGCAGCTCTACACATCCAGTTTTTTCTTGAACTTTCTTGAAAGACAACTACATAGTGAAAGTCAAAGTCGTTTGCTGAGGCACTTGTTAAGTGCTGCCTGCCCCGACATGTTTTGTTCACCAGCATCCGTCTCCATTAGCCAGAGATGGATTAGTGAGGGTTGCAGGTCAGTATTCCTCACCCCAGTGCTCGACAAAAATCAGAAGTATGTGGGGTCATCGTGGCTGTGCATTTTTCGGGTCAAAGCTCTTTCCTCCAGCTACACTAAAATTACTGGAGTGAAGGGTTAGACAGGGCTTTTCCCTGCTTGATGAAGCAATGGCTTCTGGCTTTGTGAATTCTTCTGCTTATTAGTTGGCTAATGGGCCCCCCCTCCCCCGGAAAAATGTTTCCAGCTCTTCCTCCTGCAGTACCTGGCACTGTTGGGTGTCTTTGTCTGAGCTAATGCTAAGCAGCCCCCCTTGTTACTGCCTCCATGTCATACATTTGCTAAGTAGCTACAGTAGCATAAGGATGAGTTGAGGATATAGACACCCGCAGAAGATGATGCGTGAGCTCAAGTCCCATCATATTTTACTATGTATAGTGAGAATAAGATAATCTGATGGGTGGTGAGGAGAAGCGGAAGAAGTGCCACAATTTACGCCTTGTGTGTACGTAAGTTGGCTTGTCATGCAGAATGCACAGCCACAATGGGAGTGCACACAGCAGCTCTTTGTTCTGCTATGTCGACAGGTTTGTGGGTGAATCCTGTCTAAGCAGAGGCTCAGGCACTGGCTTTGCAGTGGCACACTGTATCAAAGAGCCTACGTGTTGGCAGGCAAGGACCATCCCAGGAGTAATCCGGTCCTTTCCACACTGAAGCTTACAGCACGAACAGCCTTGTTCAGCGGAACGTTTGGAGGAGATTTGTGCAACAGTGACTTGCCCCCTTCATAAGGTTGTATCTAATGACTGAACTGGGACTTGAACTCTGCAAGAGTGACTTGCTATATGAGAGTATTAGAGTGCTGATGCACTGATGAGAGCTGTTTGTGTTGGCTGGCACAACAGGGCTCATCTCTTCAGCAGTGGAGTTGCACTGTGTCATCCCCATCCTCGATTTGCCAAGGGGAGCAGGTGAGGCATGGCATATGATTTCTGGATGACCTACTGAGATATTTGTCTGAGTAAGAGGTGGTGCACAGTGCATTTTCAGTTTAGTTCCATTTGTTTTGATTCCAGCACTGTGAGAGAGTATTGCAACTGTGCAAATACCAGCAGCCCAGGAATATGTTATGTTAATTAGGAGTTGGTCTGCTGTTCTCACTGTGTAGAGGAGTTGCACCATATGTCCTGTATGTGTTGGCCCGTGCGCTCAGCACCTTTGGGCTAATCCCCTCACCTTGAACTTGACAAAATATGGTGGTGGGATGCTACATGTTTTTCTTGGCTGACCCATTTCATGATGGTTTAAAGTCAGTGAGGCTTTAAGGTGCTGCAGTATCAGATCTCAGCTCCCTTCAGCTGTTGCTTTTTCCAAAATTGAAAGATCAGGTGTGTCAGAACATTGCTGGCTGGTTATGGGATGGTTGTTACATTATTATGCCAGAGGTGTACTCCTCAGGCTCCACCCCCAGACCTTCTCAGTTCTATTACATGGTAAAGTGAGAAATGGTATGAAATACTGCTGAAGGTTTAGTGGATGAGGAGATTTAGTGGTGTCACTTCTGCCCTTTCATAAAGCGCTGCCATAAAGAAGGTTAAAGACTCATCTGCATTGGCCTCACATGCAAGATATCTGTATGTAGACAAGTCGAGCTGAGTGATATAGTACATCTCAAACGCTGTCTGCATCAAGAAAACATACAATATGTGTTCCATTTAGAAAAAAGCATCTCTGTGAGCAACTGCTTTTAAGGGTTGCACAATCAAGATGTTTTTTTCTTTCCTTGCTTTCCCTCTCCTCCCTTGAGATGTTTGTCTGTTTTTAGTTTGATTTCCCTTTTATATTTCAGTTTGAACTTTGACATCCGTACCTTCCCCAGGATGTCTGTCACAAACTGCAGTCCAACATTGTGACAATGCTTTTGTTCTCCCAAACCTCTTTATGAACTTCCTGTTTTCGTATCCTTTTTCTGTTCTTTCCCTCAAGGTCTGGCGCACCTGATGTTAAACCGCCAAGGTATGGGGTCTGTTGGTTTGCTTTTCCTTCCCAGTCACCTGATCACAACATTTCCCTTCCCCTGAAATCCTTTTAGTTACCTGTGCTGCACTAATATTTCCTCTCCTCTTTCCTCACATACTTGCCTATTCATTTTTGCTTCCTGTCACGTTATGCTCACTGCTCGCTCAATTTTTGTCCGTCAAACCCTTGTCCTGACCACTGACTGAGCTCCGGGAACATCACCTTTGGCCTCTGCAGTTTTTCGCCAAGGTAATGCATTTATGCTCATAGCATCTCTTTGGTTTAGTTTCATGGTGTTTTCAAAGGAAAAAGCAGTGTGAGTAATAAAACATTAAAGAGATTTTTCATGCCAAAGATATTTCTTAGGTCCACACAAAAATTAATTTAAAGACTTTTTTCTGTTAAAGTAATCAGAAGTATACAAAAATGTATAATCGGAAGAATTTCTCTTTTAGGATTCTTTTGTCTTTTGTGCTGATTTCTCAAATGTGTGGTCACTGGGTTTTTATAATAATTGGGTTGCAAATAACATTTCCTACACATGATTTCTAGATTGCAATAGCTATACTAGTGTGTGAAATATTCATATAAGCACAGGTGAGATAATGAAAAGAGATTTCAAACTACTGACCGAGGAGATATTTTTATAAAGCAGGCCTTTGCCAGCAAAAAATTAAGAGCTAGGGATAGGGGTGTAACGATTCATCTTACATATGTAAAGCCACAAGCACTGTTTTCAGACATTTTGTTTCTCATTTGAACATTTTGCTTGTTGTGTGGATTAGAGTGTAGTTAGATTAGAGTGTGGCCAGTGACTAGTGTAGCTAACCCTAATGAAGATCACGGTCAACAACAGGTTGGAAAAGAAAACAGATCTGGCCTTTTGCCTGCTCTTGCCTTAACAAATAAATTAAATGGGGATTTTGACTTGATCAATCAATTTTTCATTTTTTCATACCGTCACATTTCCGCAATGCATTGTTAACACCACTAGTCATGGATAGATGCTACTCTGATGTACCTGGTCTTATTCAGACACAGTAATGCAGATAAGGATAACACATATGCACACGCACTATACTATTTTAACTTAAATGTTGAATAGCAGGTTGCATGGTGCCACAGCCGACCCGATGCCTTTCTATGTGGAGTTTGCATGTTCTCCCTGTGCCTGCGTGAGTTATCTCCGGGTGCGCCGGCTTCCTCCCGCAGTCCAAAGACATGCAGCTTATGCTGATTGGTGACTCTAAATTGCCCGTAGGAGTGAGTGGGTGTGTTGTCTGTCTCTAAGTGTCAGCCCTGTGATAGACTGCTGACCTGTCCAGCGTGTACCCCACTTCTCACCCAATGCTGGGATTGGCTCCCCACGACCCTGTTCAGGATAAGCGGCAGAGATAATGGATGTATGTTGAATAGCATCTGAATTATAGTAAAGCTACAGTACTGCAATGTAAAACCTGGTAAGAAAGCATTCTTCCAATGCAATGTAAGGCATATGGCTGAATATTAGGGACCCTGAAGTCTGCGCTATTTATGCTTTGTGTTTTCTGCCACATGTGGTGAGATTGAGATAAAAGTTGCCATTCTGTCTCCATGGCAATCAGTGTTGTCTCTAAACAGAGACTTGGCTTTGATGACCCACTGACAGTATAATACACTGCTCAAATCCTCATTTTATTCACAGCCAAAATGTTACTTCCACTGTTTTCTACAGAAGATATTTTCTTGGATGAACTTTGACTAAATAAACATCTCACAGGGTTTCCCGATATGACTCATCTGATCAGAAAAGCACGTTTGTTTTGGTCATCATTTAGGCTCCTTTTTTTACAGGTACATAAACACTACATTTGTTCATTAGCAGATTCAGTTTTTTATTTATCAATAAGAAATAAATACTTTGCCGATGTAAACTGAAATAGCTTTGTATATTATACGTGTATTACATTGTTGCCACGCCAGTGGAACACAAATCTGTCAGATGAAAAAATACGGTGTGGCAGTACCCTGGGTGTTCTCATGTCCATTTTCTAGTGTAGAACTGATAACACTAATATTGAGGTCGTTTATAGGAGATGAAAAGGCTTCCAAATTTCTCACAATATAATTACACCAGTTTTTCACCCACTATAAATGGTGCAGCTTCAGGCTGTATGACTGTGACATTACAAATTAAGATTCTTTGGTTACCCGCTTTGGGAGCAACTTGTTCATGTTCAGACAAAGTAATCAGTCTTCACAAGGCCTAAAGAAAGTGTTCAATTTAAGCTCCTACTTCACTCCGACAGATCAGTGCAGTTGGATACTTTATGCTCCCACCAACTCATGTACAGTGATTAGAATAGCGCTGCTATAGCAAATATTTACTAGTTGACACAGTAAATGTGTTTTAAAGGGCAAGAATTGGTAATTGGTAATTGGTCGCCAGGTGTAGCACAGCTACAATTAGTGACAAAGTGTTGTACATTTGACTTCATGGGATATACATGAGACAAAGTTTGATTCATAGCAGACGTTCGTTGTTAACTTTGACTGTGTTCCAGCTTTAGCCTGCGGGAATTCTCAAGAGAGTCCTTTGAGTTGATATTTGTTTATTTGGCCACAAATAACTTCAAATCAAATACACAATACAGTTGTCCCTCACTGGAAAGAGTCCCACAATTCTTAAATTAATTAACTTTTGACAGACTTTAGAAAACTTAGGAGTGGCTGTTTGTGCATGTGCTTCAGTCCCTGAACTCATTGCTTGTGTGCACTGAAATACGCATGTACTGTAATCGTTTGATTATTCAGACACAGGTGTAGCTTCCTGACCACCTAGAGTGCCTCCACACTGAAGGTAAACTGCTGCCCTGCCACTGAGCAGGAGACCAAGTCAGCAGCTGCCATCTGGGCCCTGGGCTTTTGGAACACTTTGAAATTAATCAGCTGTAAAGCTTAATATTAATGAACAACCCACATGTTTGCATTTTCCATGTGGTACAGCCACTTCAGCACAGTCTAACTGTAACAGACTGGAACAGATGGGCTGATAGGAAGTAATAGAAGATAATGTCTTCTCACTTGATGGCAGAGGCTGTCTCTCTGCTGTGTTTGATGTGTCTCATACTGTGACAGTAGGCAGCTAATGTATAGCTCTTGGCACTATAACTTTACAGATAATCCTTTTTGGACATGGGCAACACCAGCTGCTGTTAACTATCTGAAAGTTAACTTGTCTAATGTTAAAGTGGCATCCAGGAGTCTTTGGCTCCTCACATATTTTGTATCTGTGAACATTCACTTCATTGGCCATTAGCAGTGACTCCCTAATATTTGTGTCCTGAATTTAGATGGGCATTTTATGGTTTCAGCTCATGAGGTGCAAGGGTGATTTTTTTAGTAAGACGGAGACCGTGAGGCAGACAATGGTACAATGCAGGAAGTCAATGACAGTGTGAGGAGAGGCAGGAGAGACGTGTAGAGATTTTTGGTGCGGCTATTATATTCTGCTGAGCCTTCTTTACTGCTGATATGTGCAGTTGAGAGCTCTGCCATCCAGTCAGCTGCAGCATGCATAACGTCCTAAACTACTCCAACAGCATCTCTTATTAGCTGGTGTACTGACTGTAGCCAGTGTCTCTGATGACATTTTCCTCCAACTTGGCACCATGGTCTGTGTGGTGTCAGAGCAAAAGCAGCCATTACTGCTTTTTTCACAAGCTGGTGAACACTGGTGCTGCAGACAAAGGGCCACTGCCTTCCTGCTGCCAGGGTCATCTGCTGGTAGCATTTTCCTTATGGAAAGTTGGAAGTGATAGAAAGATGCCACAGGATGGGTGCATGTTTTGGTGCAAAATGGTTTGTTAAACTGTTCTTTTATGATCTTTTTCTTAGATATTAGGTTAAATGCTAACTGGGCCTTTTGGGTTATGCGCTGGATGTACAGTGTAAGCACTCATGTTTTGCTAAATAAGGCCTTCTGGCGTGCCAGAATCATCATTTTTCAACCACAATATGCTGACTTCAGTGTTCACTTTATGGACTGCACCAGCACTTGGGTTTACATTTCACCTACAACATCAGTCAAATGATAAACTTCACATTTAGGCTCAACAGTGATAGTTGAATGAGCTGCTGTCTGTTAACTACACAGCTAAAGACTAATGGGGCAAATGGATCATTTTGGCTTAAATTGTTCAAAATCCAACATTCATTATCGACAATAAATAAAAAAATAAATAAATAACCATAAGAGACAGCTTATCCTTCGAGCTAGAAACAGCTTGCTCACTAACTCCGAGGTTGCACTGTACAAACAAGCAAAGGAAGGCATGTCTATTCCAGCTTGAAACAGCCCACTCATGAGTTCAAGAACTGTGTTATACAATATTTAGCAATATCCCTGTGGTTCAGTGTAAAATAATAGTTTAATGGCAACACCTGTCATCCTAGAAATGTAACCTGTACTGTGGGTTTTAATACTGTAAATATTGGGTGTGGGTGTCAGAATGTGTTAATGCACTTGTATGTACTGTACGTGTGTGCAAGGCCTTAGCAAATTACGATACAAAATATAATACAGTGTGTTTTATAATTTAGGACTATCAAATCTACAGGTCAGAGACAGATTCCACAGGAGTGGTCAGAAAAATCACAATACAAAATGACCTTTTGCCACCGTAATGTTTTCAAAAGTTTTCCAGATCTATGTCTTGCTTCTAAATACTTTGGAGTTTTAAAATTCAGACTAATTTGTACAAGGCAATTTTTAAAATCTTGAACATGTTGTATTGGCAATAACTGTCAAAAAAACTCTAATTTAAAAAACTTTATTTTGTGTAAAGTGCATTCATTGTTGAATGAAATGTAATATCAAGAATTTGATTGTATCATTATTAGTATTATAATTAAAATGCTCGGCACCAAAGGTGATAAAGTTTTCTGTGTAGCTTACAAAAAGTTATGTTGCTAATATGTGAAATTCTAAAAAACAATAAAATAGACAAAACCAATATCAGTTTTTTTTTTTTTTTTTTTTTTTTTTTTTTTTTTTTTATAGTTTCTTATTGTTACCAAATCTTATAAGAACACCCAAACCACCAATGTGCCTGTCTGTCTTTACTTTCCCCCTGTTTGTGACAATTATCTCCATTTTTTTTCCTACTCAAAATCTGCCAAAGGGAATCAGGGCTATACATTTTCATTTTTACATAAAGTTATGTATGCATATAAAGTAACATAGGTTAATTACACAGTAAAGCAGTTAAAAGCAAGAAACGAAGATGAACAATTAAGACCTGGAGTGTATATGTTTCCCTTCTGTTAAGTACATCAGCAGTAGGTGTTTTCCTTTTATCCTGTGACAGTATAAAGGCAGGTAGTTGGGCGAGCCTTGTCAGAAAGCAGCCGACATCGCTGTCGCGTTTTTCTCTCTGTGCCATATGGTTTAAAGCAGAAGTGACTCATCACAGTGACTTCTTGATTCTTCAGGAAGCCCACCAGACAAATGTCACAGAGAAAATACTTGTTAGTAGGATCAGTTTATTGCTGGTTTGGTCTTCTTATGGCATTTGTTTGCAAAAGAAATGTAGAATGTCACCTAACATGATTTATGTGCAAACAACACACTGAATCATGTGAACTCTTTATTGCTAGTAAGTTCATCTATGAGAATGTACAGTGATTTTTGTATATGTCAATAGCTCCACAAAGATTTACATGGTTTCTTCTCATTAGAGTTGGTGATATTGAGTTATTTATCAAATAATACTGTACACCAAAACCTCTCTGTCTCAGTATGTCACTGAAGCAGTGAATAGACTGTGCAGTAGATAAGTCAAACTTTAACTTGGCAACTGAAGCAATTATCTAAGATGTCTCTCCTCCACTCTTAGGGCAGGAGGAGTCAGTGGCCACCTTCAAAGGCAACGAGTTCTTCAGCTACAACCTGTCCCAGACGCCTATTCAGAGCAGTTTGGATGAGATCACGCTGTCCTTCCGTACCCTGCAGAGGAACGGCCTGCTCCTTCACACAGGGAAGTCGGCTGACTATGTCAACCTCTCCCTGAGGAACGGCGCTCTGTGGCTGGTCATCAACCTGGGCTCTGGTGCTTTTGAGGCCCTGGTGGAACCTGCCGGTGGAAAATTTAATGACAACATTTGGCATGATGTACGAGTGACGCGCAACCTCCGCCAGGTCTGTATACATCTGCTACTTGTTACTGAACCTGTCATGATAACTTTTTTCCCCCTGTGCATTAGTCTCAAGTTGTTTTCAAATTACTATTTTCACATGTTCTGTCTTATTATCAGCTTGTCAGTTAAATGTAGAGTACTTCGAGTTTCATGACCTTGTATGAAAGATGGTATTCTGTACAAATAAAACTGGACTGATTGATGCCATGTCAGTAGCTGGCACAATCAATCTAAAATCATGCACGTTGAAAAGAAACTAATCCCTGGATACACTCAAGTCCTCTTACACTTAAACTGAAGTCTTTCAAATGCAGTTAACAAACGCATAATTAGCATTAATGTTTGGATCATAATTCTTACAATACCAAGGTAATACCAGTCTCATGTGCGTAGGGTTTATGTTTCATAGTCCACTATCAGTGTAAACACTAACAAATACTGTGTTCAGTTCTGTTGGATGTGTAATGTTTCAGCTCTACTGGCTGCCCCATTTCCCAATTTCCACGTCCTGATAGATATTGCAAGCTCATACTAGGTCATTGCCCTCTTTCTCAGGAAATAGATTGCTTTGGTGGAAATCACTGGGTCTTTTTATAATCAGCATTCTGATTTTTTTTCTGCACTCTCAAGATTTCTGTAAAGGTCTTTTTTACCTTATTGAAAGACTTGTACAGCAACATCCATTGTGTTCATCTCTCCTGCAGCAGGGCTGACATTTTTGGAGCCTGTTCAGAACAATAATTTTCATACAGATTTTCAGATTTGACTCCATCAAACAAAAACCACTTTTTGTGGCTGTATCTACAAATGCAGCATTGCAGCAGTATCAGAGAGGGCACACAAGAAAAAGTGGAGCTTATATAACGAATACAGCCATTGCATGTGTCTGACATTGCACTGCTCTGTCTACTGTACTCCAGCCAAGTACAGCTCGGCCCTTAGGTTTCATATTCATTAGCATTGTCCACTGGACAACTAATTTACTGCCAGGGTGCATCTGTTACATTAAATGTAGCCCTGCTGGTACTCTGCAGCCAGTGTACAATTAGTCCCATCATACTGTACCTCAAAGCTCCACTAATCAATACTTTTTTATTAACCCTGAATAAATGATTAAGAGTAATGTAATGTAAAGTGGTTGCTTGCAGTGACAAACCCACAGATATCCATTTATGCAGGTCCCTGGAGTGTTTTCAATTTCAAATTTACTCTCAGCACTTACCACTAGCAGTCAGCAGAAGGTTTTGATAAACAGTACACTACCTGTGTCCGGCACAAAACTGCAGATGGACAGAATGAAGGACACAAGGTGGTAGAGACACTTATCGGAAGCATTAACAGCTTGTCAGTCATCTTGTAGCCGAGCTCTGTCCCTTATTGTAGGCAAAAACTTTAAATGTGTAATAGCTGATTTTTGTGTAACTTATGGGCAGCTTGAGGAAACTGGGCTTCTGAAGGCAAAAGCTTGTCATAGCCTTGTGTGCCACGCAAAGTGATCAGTTGATATAGTGAACTTACCTCGACCATAACAAAACTAAACATTTTCTCTACAGTCAGCTTTACCACATGCAATGTGTCTAATGTACTGGACTCATCATTACCAATGCATTTTGAATCTATCACATTAACTCCCTTATGCATCCTCCTCTGCATCTGTTTCCTTGTAGAAAATCCAGTGCTTGCATCACTTATGCTTTTAACCATGCATTTCATTCCTGTGTAAATTGCTTTCCCCTCAGATAAGTTACCTCACTGACATGAAGATAGGGGGAACTGTAACCCCCAAGAGAGTACTGCTGGAAACATTTTATTAGATCTGCTGGTGCCTTTCAGGCTAGAATTCCTCCTGTTACTATCTCCCTCTCCATCTCTCTTTTCTTTTGCTGTCAGGGGCAAACTGATTGGTCTTCATTCTCTCTCCTTTCTTGACCCTTATTAATGATGCATCCATCTATTTATGGGTCTGCACACAACACGGTAACACACACACATTATTTGTTGTTTCTCCTTCTAAACACTGCTCTCAGTTCTTCCTGCACCTCTTAAGCTACACTAGTAGTCATAAATATACTGCATGTTTCTTTTTATTGAGCTCTGTGTAACCCTGGCTACACTGCATTCTTGGCGAAATTACGATGAAAGGTCAGTCTCAACATGTACCGCTGAAGACTGGAGCCTGAACATTATCCTGCTGTGTGCTTCTAATGAATGGCGCCTTTGCCTGATTTAATAATTACATTTGAACACATTCATTCCTAACCTCTGGTTTTCAAATGCCAGTAAAGTAACTATCTGGGGTGTCAGAATATAGTGTAACACCTTAGACAATGCCTCTGCTTTTCTACATGTTGCGGAGTGAAAGAGAAAATGGCATCACTCCAGACATGAAAGCACTTTCAATGCTTCTTGGTGTGCAGCATCATCAACATGCAGTCAAGCCGTGCCATTGTCCAGTGTCCAAGCCAGATAGTGAAGGTTTCAAAGAAGTAGACAATGATGACTAGTAAGCCAGGACCTTTTTTTTAGAAGCTTGACACTTGAACACACCAGATCCGGTCATTCTTTTGTCTCCTGTCCTCTTGCTTGTAGCATACCAGTGTTTTTCACAGAATAGACACCATAGGTTTTACAAAGTTAAGCTATTCTTGAGATACAAGTCCAAGACTCTGATTTTCACAGCTAGGATTATGAGTACCATATTTTAAGTTGTGTGCGTGTGTGTTCTGTGCTTCCTGAGACTGACTGTGATAATGATCCATCTGCTCTGAAAGAGGCCACAGCACTAATGTTATCTATTTAAGTCAAGGTCTGTTAGATCTTGTAGGGTAGTTGTTCCATAATCCATAATCTTGTCCAGTAATATAACTCAGCATCACCTTTATTGTTGTCATTCTTCCTTTTTAAAAGAAATCACCCCGTTTTTATCTGTAGTGCTTATTGTACCTAAACACGTTAGAATGCAAATGCTTAAAATGTAAATTCTCACTGGAATTCTAAATGAAAAATTAGAAATATAAACGCTATTAATCATTTGAATTTCATGAATGATATCCTTCCGCTCAGCCATGGATTTATAAAATGATTGAGAATGGCCTTAATCATTAGAACAATTAACTGAATTGTTGAACATGCATGCACCTCGCCTTGTTGGAGCCATCATTTTTCATTCTTGACCTCAAATGCAATTTATCACAGGCAGTGCAAACATTTTCCCCCACAAGAAAAATGTAATTGTTTTCAGTTATTACCCCGAAGTGAGAGCTGATACGTTTGTGCAACAATACATGTTAACTGTAGGCTTATTGTCATGGCAACAAGCATATCATTTTTCTCCTCAATAGCCCAATTCAGCCATTCATTTCCTTGTCTCTGTCTCCTGATGAGACTGATATGATCTTTTGAAATCATCTTGTTTTGTTGCTACCAATAGTACAAGTAATTTACTGTAGCTTGCCATCTTGATAGCTTTGATCTCAAATTAATTGAATGTACTACAGCATTTTTGTTGCTTTGGAGCCAACATATCAGTGGAAGGAATATTTATGGTATATTGACTCCACTGCATTCCCACTAGTATATCAGGGATCAGCTGAGATCAGTGAACCCTTCAAAACTGTTTTTGTAATTGCCTTAAGAGACAACATTAAGGCGAGCTCAACTAGAATAAAGAAATGAAGCATGAAATAATTAGGCCAGTTCTTTCTGTTCAACTTAAAATCTCTTCATGTCTCTCTCAATGGTTCCTTTAGGTGACCATCTTGGTGGATGGGATTCTGACAACCACAGGCTACACTCAGGAGGATTACACCATGCTGGGCTCTGATGACCTCTTCTACATAGGGGGCAGCCTAAACACAGCTGACCTGCCAGGCTCCCCGGTCAGCAACAACTTCATGGGCTGTCTGAAAGATGTGAGTACAGCTTGACCCCGGTCTCAGCAGAGGATTGGAAGTGTTATCCTACCTTCTCTAAGCAGCGCTAACCCTTCCTACTGTATAAGCAGAACATGTTCTGCATATAGAAAAACTCCCATCATTTATATTGATTCTCTTGTTGTAGGGTGTTTCAAGGAGAAGCATTTAGCTGAGAAGCTGTACTGTGCAGAGCATATGCATTTATAGATTCCCGTGGGAATCCCTTTCAGAACACATCACTAATATACACAAGAAACAGATGCATCTTCTCATGTTCACTCCTGAAACACAGTCTAAACTCAGTTATTGTCTGTACTTCCGCACTTATGAAGCATTTAAACTCAGGCCTCTACCTGTCGCACTGATCATCTTGAGCATACAAGTCAAAGTCATCTAGATTGACATTAGGCAGAGTTGTGAATTATAGGTTAATGGCCAATTCCAGCCTAGCCTCGCAAATGTTTAATGGAATGAGCCATCCCGTCAAAAGTAAATGATGTGCTATGTGGGAGAAATGCTTTACCTTTGCAAGAAAAGGTTAGGAGGAGACGTGACTAGAACAGGCAGCAGTTTCACATGTCAATACCCAACTCAAACAAATTAGTTTTCTTCTGTCAGAGTTTTGTGTCAAAGTATATAAGACCATTTATTCCATAAATGCTAGTAAACTGTTATTAGGCTCTGCTCTGTTCCCCATGAAATCCAGCTGCAGGGGATTCAGCTGGGAGTACAGTGTACTGTAGCAAGGACAGAGGAGACACTTACTGTATAAATTCTGTAGGATGCACAAAATGCGCAAGGCAAGCACAGTAGAAATAACTTGACTATGCTACTGTGGTAACAGCATCGGCAGGTTGGAGCAAAGCATAACCAGCAGCAGCTCTGTATGGGAGTGAGGACTTGACACACTGCAAAGAAACAGATTGGTTAAAGGTAGTTTGATGACTTTCTACAATATTCTTCCAGATGTGTACTGACATAAAAAAAAAAAAGGGAATTATGTTAGCTTGGCCACTGTAGAGGGCGTCGTTGCCTGTCCTACCAGTGGCTCATGAGCCACCAAAACTGGTCCACATGTGTATTTTCTGATCTGACATGCAAAAGTATAATCATAGGTGGAGATCATGAATGTCAAAAGATGAACTGGATGCCAGATTACAGGACAGTATTCATATTCAGATATGCATTCCTCTCAAAGTTCCTCAGTAGTGCATACTTCAACAAAGGTTTTAATGCTTCCAGATTCCAGCTATAAAAATGACCTGGATGCACTGAACGCTTCTGCATTTTTGAGGCAATAGGGCACTTGCATTGAGCTGAGACTCCTGCCGGTTTGAGCCAGCTGACTTCCATTTGCCTCCATGCACACGCATGAATGGGATCAAATAACAATATCCTACAGCTCATCTACTCAGTCCAAATGATACTGAATCTAATGGTTCAAATTTTGACAATAAAGAGTTTGTAAAAATGTATTCACAGTAAATCTATTTCACAACCACTCCTTTAATTTCAAAAAGTCTTTATGGGAAAACAGTTTTTTGGGTCAGTATGCATCACTTGATGAACGTGGAAGCTGTAGTAACGCGGTACATAGAACGGAGATAATATGCCTACTTCATGTTGCAGAGTGGTTAAGTTGATTATATGTAATCATTTAAACAGGTTGTATTTTTTGTTTAAAGTATCCGGTGGGCCAGCACAGGGCTTAAGGGGGTATGGCATTTGGACAAGCTGTATTCTGACAGAATAAAAAATACCTGATATATGTCATGGGTGCACTTCTGGTGTGGTGTCACTGGGAAGATGGTTTGGATGCATGCTGAGAAATGTGCAGTACGATGTTTTATTTACAAGCTCCGTTTTTAGTCACCCTTCAGTGACATTGACTGGAGATTACAATTACATGTATCATCTAACAATGCCAGTTTTGTTTCATCAACATCATATCCTTGTCATGGGTAAAACGTCTCCTCACCTTTCCTTTTTTCATTTATGGGTTTAAATGAAAAGTCTCAACACCATTTTTACTTGATGGGTTCTAATGAAATCTGATAAATAAGCAACTATTACCTGCTAAACATAAGCAAGTTGCCATTGCCAGTGTGAGAATGTTGACATTAGCAATTCGCTTAATGTTTTAGGCTATTGCTGGTTTGTTCTTTTTGAGTCTCTCAATCTACACCTATGTAATTTTGTCCAATAAACTCTTCAGCACAGATACATTTAAAATGCATGTCTGCTTGTTATAATATTAGCTGTATATGTTAATAGAATACATAACATCAGCATTTGAAAGCAGTTGTTCAGCATTTGCTGATTGATTTTTAAATGGAGTGTCTACATAATTACTCTGCAGTGTGGTTACATTGAGATGAAAATAAGACGTTATTTATGGACAGGTTATTGTCCCAGCACCGCTGCCAATGCTGCAACCTCCGCTCTGTGGGCGGTGTGGCTGCTGGTGGTGTTCAGACCTGTGCATAGTCACATAGATGTACTGTCGAGGAACGCAGGAAGAATATGATGCATTAAAGAATGACGAAATATAAACCCAGATAGTTCCGGTGATGAGGGTGAACGGTGCCAGCAACAGAGCTGATCAAATGAGACGTGTACCAGGAAATCCAGGAGCCAGGTTCAGAGGTGGGTCAGTCTGAGTCAGAGCCCTGAGTTTGGCAATGAACTAAAGGACCAAACTCTTTTGTGAATAGAAGTATATATTTATGTATTCATCTTAATCCATGTGGGAAGGAAAAGTGAGACATGACTAAAGTATTTATTGAGTAAACAGTGGATCTTTTAAAGGTGGATTATGTGTTATTTTATTGAATAGATGGAGTTTGGGCCATGACTAATCTTTCTAGACACTACATGATAATAGATGTGAGTGCTGCTGCATAGAGGCCATCAGGTTCATCAGGTACAAGAAAAATAATGGGCACTTTCAGATGAATGTCACAACTACAACAACTAGCAGCGAGAGATAAATTTGTCTTTGAAGTCACCAGCGTATTAGTCTGGAGTATGCATGCTCACAGGATATCCCACACCACCTCATTAGGTTTCTCTGCCTTAATGCTTCACATATTGTACCCAATTTTGTTATGAAGAATGTGTTTGCACATCAGAGGAGGTCTTCACTATGAGAGCTTTGTCAGTCAACACCACAACAGCTTCATTCTTGTGTCTTGGGATGCTCTGTAATCCTTGTCACATACAATAGGCATCTGATGAAATAGGATTCTACTTCCTGCGTTGTTCTTCAACTTGTATAAAAGCCTTGCAGTGGTCACAGCTCGCATTTTTTGTCACCATCTATGTGTGCGTTTTTGGAAGGTGCGGTGTTTCTGCTGTAGTATTAACCAGTGTCTGTGTGTCACGGCTCATGCGCTGTTCACATTCTCTGTGACCGACTCTTCCCATTTAAAAATTGTCTATTATGCTCACTTCTCAATGGTCAGTTTCACCATCTGATTCCACTGCTTAATTAGTCACACCGTGGTATTGGCTCACATTGCCTCTCAGCTCCACTGTTAGTGCAGCATGGTGTCTCCCCTCAGGCAGTGACTGGTCACAGAGTGATGTGGCAGATAACAGTGGGCTTGGGGTGACTTACCACTGATGCAAAATGAGACGAGTATTGTTGTCTCCTACGGTGCATATTGATGAACCCAGAACAAATATCGAAAATTATACAATAAAAGCACAGAGTAGCAAGCACAGAGAGAGATGCTTTCGGTTTAAACAGGGTATTGTATTAGTTTGTATAAATAAGTATCTTTTTAAAACTGGTTTTGTATTTCATTCTGTTTCCTGTGAAATATCAAATCAGTAGCTGCTGTAGCTGCTACTGGGGGATGTCTGTTTTACATTCACTGCAGCTGGAGTGCAAAATCTCATTTTTGCCAGTTTAGCTGCTTCTGCATCAAAAGTTCAAAATGAACACTAAAGCAACTTGCAAAAATTTCCTATTTAAAAAATTAAATTGTGTGTTGTGCTTGTAAAGTATCAAGTCCATCTCTCTCCCACCCACTTCCTCCGCCTGGGCTTGATCTTTTCCAGTTTACTTAGTATAAACACACATAATCGTCTGTCATTGTGTGGATACTGTGTCTCTGATTCCTCCGCTCTGAATTTAAGATTATTCTACTGTGGGGCCCATCATCAGTTCCAAAGTGAGTCAGATAAATGTCAAAAATGTAACTGCTTTTAAACCTAAATGCATTTCAGGCCATTCTGAAATGGGCTGAAATGCATTTAGATAAAAAACCAAGCAGATATTTGGTGTGGTGAAGAAGAATATCTGGTCTCATAAATAATTTAAAACAATCTGCTTTTGAGTTTCAGTGCCAATGAAGTGCAATGCAGTCAGTTCTGCACGTTTCCTTTGACACAATACTTGCTTATTTGTTATTCATCAAACTAAAGTTTATTTGACATGCAGTAACTCTTGAAATGAAATAAAAATGAAACCCCTAGGACGTGTTCTGTCTGAGTTCTGGGTTCAAGGATGAGTCGACATGTTTCCTGCTGCACATCCTTGTGAACGCTGTTGTGTCATATCGACCCCATTATTTGTCAATGAGAAATATTGAGCCTTTGCACTGATTGTATTGCTCTGTCCAGTTATCATCTCATCACATACGTCTCTCTCGTTTATTAGGTGGTCTACAAGAATAATGAGTTTAGACTGGAACTGTCACAGCTGGCTGAACAGCGAGACCCTAAGATCAGTATCCATGGTGACCTGATATTCAGCTGTGAGAACGTGGAAGCCCTGGAGCCGGTCACCTTCGACACACCGTCTGCGTACTTGACACTGCCCAGGTGGAACACAAAGAAGACAGGTGCCATATCTTTTGACTTCCGTACCACAGAGCCCAGTGGCCTGCTGCTGTTCAGTCATGGCAGCCTGCAGGGAACGCACCCCGACAGGAAGCCCAGGGCCGACTTCTTTGCCATAGAGCTGCTGGACGGATTTCTCTACTTGGTCATGGATATGGGCTCTGGGAGTATCAAGATAAAAGCCAGTAACACCCGACTTGATGATGGCGAGTGGTGTCATGTGGACTTCCAGAGGAATGGGCGAAACGGTAAGACAATGATGTGCATTTATGAGGGCAGGGGAAGCCTTCGGACTGCGTACAGGTATGTTTCTCCAGTTTTGTCTGTGGATTTGAAAAGGTTACAAGCTGTGATGTCGCCACATGTCAGCATGAATACATTTTGCTTTTTATTCACTGCAGTGAAAGATGCATGCATATTAGGTTTAATATACCGGTATGTATGTATGTATGTATCAAATTTGGAATTGTTTTCCAAATTAGCACAATCCAAATGTCAGCATTATTAATAGAAGGAAATACTAAAAGTCTATTTCTACTTCTTTCACAGTTGTATAAATTCCTTCCTTCTCAAACAGGGTAATATGACAATGTAGATTTGTCATTGATATTTCTACACTTTTCCATAGTAAGTTGTAGTTTTAGCGTCCTCACAAATGCAGCTCCTTCAGGCTGGCAGTACAGTTTCTTTATCCATGCTTTAAAAAAAACAGACTGGTGCCCACTTACTCAGTCTCACAGTTTGTTCTCACTTCATACTTAACAAAACCCACACACACCTGTTTGCATTTTTTTGCAACAAAAAACATTGTAGAAGTACAAATTGATTCACTGTTAATTCCTTCCCAACAGGCTTTATCTCTGTGAGTAGCCAGAGCATCCCCTTTTCTGCTAATGAAGGCAGTGAGATCCTTGATCTAGATGGGGACATGTATCTTGGAGGTTTACCTGAGGATCGCCAAGCCCTCATGCTCCCCCCTGAGGTATGGACAGCCTCCCTTGGCCTTGGCTACGTGGGCTGCATGAGGGATGTCTTCGTCGACGGGCAGAGCCGTAACCTGTGGAGACTGGCGGAGGCTCAGAGCGCCACAGGTGTCAGCAGCTTGTGCACCAGAGAGACTCATATCAGGTGCACCAGAGACACTTGTGCCAATGCGGGACACTGCAGCGAAGGCTGGAACCGCCACATTTGTGACTGCACTGGCACTGGCTACCTGGGTCACAGCTGTGAGAAGGGTAAGAGTTTCTGAGATGGATGGTAGTGGATGGGGAGGATGAGTGATCCCAAATTGCTCCTGCAAAGCTTTTAACACACTTTGGCCAGTATTTTATTTATCAGCTTAACTGTGTAGTGGCTGAAAAGTGCCTGCACAGATGAAAAAAAATGTAGATACAAAGAAAAGTCATTACCAGATGTTAATGATTCCCAACAATAATAATTTCATTTGCAATTGCAGGATGATCATCTACATACTCTACTGTATAATGTCATATCTATTCAAATGAGAACCATGCTGTCAGCACAGAATAGGCTTCCACATCCACAAAGCAATCATGGTGACAATGAGCAGACAATAGAAAAATTAGTTGTTTTTTATTTAAGCCATTCAAAAGTAAATCAGAATGTTTTCCTACAGTATAGTCAGTGATTCATTAATGAAATGTCAGCATCATGAGGTTGCCAGCACTATGAGTGTGCCATTATAAATGCAGTGCTGCTTTGTGATTCGGCCTGAATCACTCTGCATTTACTATGCAGATGGTTTTCTCAGAGAGAGGACGAATTACGCACATCCACTGGCAGCTAATAGTATGAGGGATATATGAAAATCCCTCTAATATTGGAAAATGATGGGTATAAATCCCCAGAAATTTGATTGCTGCTGCTGCAATCTCGCCGCTGTCTTCACATGCTCCAGGCTTTTTCTGCCATCTGGTGCGACGGATGAAAACTGCAATCTGAAATTATATCATGGAATACCTGAGATCAGCTCGAACAGAAATCATGTTTCATTACATTAAAACCATTTTGTGTGTTTAAATTTCATGTCTTTATCTCCACTGGGGTTCATTGTCTGCTATTGCTTCCTGTTCCTGAAATCCACAGAGGCCACCATGGTGAGCTACGATGGTAGCATGTATCTGAAGGTGGTGCTGCCAAGGGCACTGCACACAGAGGCCGAGGATGTGTCCCTGCGCTTCATGTCCCAGAGGGCCTTTGGGCTGCTGATGGCCACCACTTCTCAGGAGTCAGCGGACACGTTGCGTTTGGAGCTGGATGGAGGCAGAGTGAAACTCACTGTGAACCTGGGTAAATGCTGCTGCAGCAAATGCAAGCAGATACAGTAATACCACTTGACCCTTAGGACCATCGTAGTGTTGTCTCATACTCACTCCCATAACCTTCTTCATACACAATATCTACAGTTGCTTCAAAAAGATAAGCCCATTCCTAATTGCAATTTATTGCAATTCTTCCAGAGACCTCAGGTGGTTGTGTCAAATTTATTTACTGTCAATAACATGAAATTAGAGAATTAAATTATGAATAGTGAATTTAAAATGTGATAACATGACTTAGAATTTGGGGGATGATTGAGTAAGGATTATTCTTTTCAACCGTCTTTTTGTAAGATACTCTTTGGTGTGTTAATACAGGAAAATAAATAAAATGTCACAGTTTTCACAACTAGACTCAGAATTAGCTTATTTCCCATAGCAGCACAATCTGCCAACTCCCAGCGTCCCTTTCTAACGTAAATACCGTTTGTCTGCCATTTCATGTAAAATTCCAACTGATAAAAATATGACCAATTAAAACTTGAACATTCGCTTGAAGGAATGGTTTCATTCATCATCTCAGCTGGATTTTAGAAATGTATTAAAATTAAATATTGGTTCATCTTTGGATAGGACTGTAAATGAGTAGTTTGAGCTCCTGTGATATAGTTGGCAGCAGGTTAGGTCAGCTTAGCCTAGCACAAAGACTGGAAATGGCAGAAAACAGGTAAAAATTGTACCAAAAAACCTCTGAAGCTCACTAATTCATGTGTTAAATCTTGATTGTTTAATCTATGCTGTACAATATCTACAATGTAGACTTGATAGTGTTGGGCTACTTAATGACAGAGCACAGTAGAATAACTTTCTTGTTGTCTGGTAACTGCAGGGTCCGATTCATCACTCCCTGTAAAACAGCCAATCGTCATGTCTACACTTCTATTTCTGTTAGGCAACTTCCAAGTGTAGCAGCTGGAGAGGAGCACTGAACCTATCATCTAACCCTCCACCAGAGAAAGAGAACAAGACTTTCCCCAAAACTTTGATTTAAGTGCTCTGTGCTAAATTGATCTTGATAGTAACAACGTTTCCCACAATAACATTAGGTCAGACGTCACCAGGGTGACGTACTGTAGCTGACGTGTGTAGGGCCAAAACTAGGAAAACAAATAACTGGAAAGGGAAAAATGAGCAACCATGAGTAAAGTCAAAAGCCTGCACACCAATCTGCAATGCTGTGAGCCAGGCTCACTAACAAGCTGAGATAAACTGAGTTCAAGCCATAGATCAAACTGGCTGTTCAATCATTACCCACTCTCTGACAGGAACCAGACCAGGAGCTGTTTGGCACTTCGTAAGTCGCATTTGTCTCATATTTCTTTTCTTTTTTTTTTTTTTTTTTTACAAGTGCTAGTACCAGTGAGTCAGCCAAATTTAAATGCGTTGTTGCCTTGTTGAGACCTAAATGTTAGATGGTGTTGGCTGTAGAGTGCTGGCTACCAAATTTTCAATATCAAAATGTTTAGAGCCATAACAGGCTCTGTATATGATTTAATTAGGATTCAATCCCAAGCTGAATACACACCTTAAACTTCAAATTTAAAGATAACTAATTACTCTTATAGTATGTTCATATTCAGTTTTCCTCACTAAAATACATTGGGTGTATTTTTGAGGTTTAACAAATTTATTTATTTCTTTTGCTTGTAATTGAAAACTTACAGAATAGAGGCAGACAGGAAACATGGGGAGAGAGATACAATACAACACTGAACAATTGAGTGAGACATATCAATAGGGCTGCAATCTTCAGGAACACAAAAAAATGATCTTTTTAAATGCAAACCGATGCATCTTTTTCAGCAACCGTAGATGTGCATGTCTTTTCTATCTCCTGTTCCCCCTGCAGCCCTCCTCTCTCTCTTCTCTCTTTCTCTCTCTAACAGTTCATCCAGTGGTCAGGTCCCACCTGACCGACTTTCAGCCCTTCAATGGCTTGTCTGCAGTTCAAGGAGAAGGCAGTCAGAGACCAGATGCATCATTACACAGAGATATTACCACTTAGATTGGTCGTCCTGTAGGTGTGACCAGTATAGTTTTCTCCCCTCTCATTTACTGGCCTGTCCAGTTTAGAGTTGCATCATTGGACAGAGGGTGCCGGTGATGGACACACACACACACACACACACACACACACACACAAACACACCTGTGGTCGACATACACTCTGGTCTCTGGCTGTCTGTATCCACTGCTCTGTGATGGTTGACAACTTGAGAGCACTCCTCAGCTGCATGAGTTACACCAGTGTATTAATGTGCAGTTGGATAAATTGGGTTCAATATTCAGAACATGCCCATGAAATTTGAATAGTGCAGATGAATTTAGAAGTTATTAGCTGCTGTGGACATGGAAACAAAATTTGCAATACATCACATTTGTGCTATGGTCATTTTTTCCATGGTGTAAGGCTCAGTGTGGCTGGAGGTTGTGCAAATCGCCCTTTTCCTCTGTATTTAATTGAGTGAATTTAGTACCACAAGTCGTGCAAAACAAGCAGGAGACTGCATCATTTCAGTTAAGACGGATCAAGGTTTGGTCTTTTCAGTAGAGGTTCATTGATCCAATATGTAAAATGTTCCAAACCAATGAAATTTCCAAGTATGATACCCCTAAACCTAAGAAATTACACATTCATGGCTTCCTCTCTAGATTTCAGTAGCATTAATCAATCAGATTTCGGTGATGTTGTTGAAAATAATCAATTACAATGTCTATTAATATTACTAGACTGTATTCAAAGCATGCCTATCTGCCTATCCATCTATCTATCACACATAATTCCAGTAACTGCTGTAACTTTAAACTGTCGTTCAGTAGCTACTCAGTTCCATTCAGTATTATCTCCACATGAGGTGCAGGTTCCATTTTAAATTTTTTATCTGCTTCAGACCATTTGTGGCACAGCGGCACATGTGTGCTGAGTCACCCCAAAGCACGTTAGTACAACTATCATTCATGGTACCTGAAGCAGTCCTATTCAATTGCCAGTGCTGAATGCAAGCAGCCGTGTCAGAGCCAATACTGATGCAAGAAATAAGAATGTTGCACCTCTACTTTTATGGTCAATACAGCTGTTATTGATCCCAACTTTGATCTGGTCTGTTGTGCTTCCAGCAGTGCCACATACACGCTGAAGTTCTCCTTTCACTCATGTTTCCTGTTTCTATTGTTGTACACACTACAGGGAGGAAAGTGGCGGTTTAGACTCTCGAGGCTGTCCCCGGATGGTGGGCTCTGAAAAGCACTGAACTGTCTGCAGAATGTACCTTGAAGGATGTGAAATATTCTCCTCTTTTGTGCTGTTTTTTTTCTTTTAATCTCACCATCTCACTCTCTCTCTCACCAGATTGTATCAGGATAGACTGTAATCTCAGTAAGTGTCTCCTATGATTATTTACTGTACTGTAATTTAGAGAATATGCACTGTGGTATAATCATATGCTTCTTGCTCTATCTATCCTGTTATGAAATAGAACAGACTTTATTTATTTATTCTGCCCCTCAATTCTCCTTGTTTGCTTTTGCTATTACCCCGCTCATAAGCATCATTACAAGGATAAGAACAATAACGAGACTTCACTGCGGCAAGAAGTCTCATATGGTTGATTATAATTGCATCCTTTTGCTCAGCGCTCTTGAAATCCAGATTGTAGCTACAATTTAAATGACATGTTTTCTTATTATTGCAGTGTAATAATGTTGTAATGAAATACATCTAGGCCCTGTGATAGACTGGCGACCTGTCCAGGGTGTACCCCACCTCTCTCCCAGTGTCAGCTCCAGCCCCCCCACAACCCTCGTTTGGATGAGTGCTATAGATAATGGATGGATGAAATGCAGCTAAATCTGCCATGCAGTACTCTGCTGTTGTGCCAACGATGAGTCCGTCATTCATTTGCCTGTGACTAATTTGCTGATATAGCTGCTAAGTGGGTAGAGCTCAAGTACAATCAGCAATTAGCTGTAGTCACAAAAGAAGTGTTCACTCTCAGTTTGGAGGAAATCTAGATTTGGTTTCTGGGACACACTGCAGTCACAGCGCTGAGATGAATTTGAAGGTTGGTGTGGTACAGTATCTGGTCAATAGATGAGCACTGAGACAAGGCTGTCGGTTATCAAATTGGTTAAATTTTAGGAGAGGAATTGTTATGGGATATATAATACAGATTAAATAAACTGTATAAAATGTAAAAAAAAAAAAAAACCAACGCTCAGGCTGAGGAACATGACAAGATCATCCATCAAATACATTTTCATGAACCATGGGGTAATTGAGCGAACATAATTTCATTGGTTGAAAGGCAGATCTCCCAGCGTAGTAAAAGAATAGATTTCTGGTATTCTGTACTTTTGTGAAGGAGTGATGTACTTTTTTGTAGCTTGACAATATTGGAATTTATAATGTAGATTGTTGCTCTCATCTGATAGGAAGCGGCATTCAATGTAAGTTTTGGATCAGACTACAGTGGTGTGAGAGACGAATAAAAGCAACTGCTAGTAGAGAGGTGAATGGTGCTCTGATACACATCATCTAGTACAGCAGAGGCTTAGGAGTAAAAGTTACCGCTATAATCGAGTGCTGGCTTAAAGCTTGTTTCATACAATTATTCATACACGAGGGCGTGTATGAATAATTCCTGGCGTCTCTGAAGTGAAATCTTAATTTTCCATTTGTCAGTGGACAAATCTAATTAGACATTAGATTGTATTTCTGATCACGAGATGAAGGGAAAATCCTACAGGAAAATCAGCAACCCATAGTTTGTACTGTAATATTGTCTCATGTTTAATCTATTGGTCTAAGATGCAGATTTAAAGGGCACAAAACAAAATCCCTTTATGAGCCTAAGCCTGAGAAATAGTTCATTATAAATCACTGTGACACATGAATGAGCCTAAACAATAGTTCATTATGTTGAACGGATTGCGCCTTTCTCCTCTGACCAAGGTGAGTAGTATGTGCGGCTAATTAGTCTGAAATGAGATGTGCATGTGTCGTCTGTGTAAACCAGTTCAATGACTCACCTGCAGGAGAGACTTATAGTCATTTTGAATGGTTCATTGCTCTCATTAGAAAGTCAAATATGCAGAGAAATAACTGTGTAAAAGCAACAAAAATATATTAAACATGTCTTTTTAGGTAGGTTGTAAATCCTTTATCTCTTCAAATGTCTGCCAAACAAAGAGCCTTTTCCACCAGCAGATGGCATAGTATTATCATGTACTGTTGGTGTTTGTGTGCAAAAGGAATCGCATGCCCTGATTGATTTATATTGTATACATGCTTCACCAGTGACCTCTGAAAGGCTTAATACTGCTGATAGATGGGTGGCTTGTTAATAGATTTTATGGTTGATAATGGACTATGGAACCAAATTATTAAACCGCAGTACTATTTGCTATAATTGATCATCATTAGTGAGCATTGTTTTTAGGGAGACAATTTGACCATAGATATATTGTGAATTTTACTTATTAATTTGTTTTGACTGCTTTAAAGGATTAGCTTACAACATGATTACAGGATTGAGAATTCACATTTATCAGGCAAGGTTCCAGGCAATTTCTGAAGGAATCAAAGACAGCCCGTCTGCAGCAGCTGCTTGGAGGCTGTCCACAACTGGATCTACCATGGGAGTTGAACAGTTGTGAGAACAAATGTTGCTGCTCTTGATTAATTCTCTGCAATCAGTGGTGGAAGAAGTACTCTGATCCTTTACTTAAATAAAAGTAGCATTACACTAGTGTAAAAATACTCTGTTGCTAGTAAAAGTACCACATTCAAAATTTTACTTATGTAAAAGTATAAAAGTATGAGCATCAAAACATATTTAAAGTACTAAAAGTACAAGTAGTCATTATCCAGAATGACACATTCCTGTATATCATATTATTGTATTATAATTTGTGATGTGTCACTGTGTCCATCACATTTAATATTTCAGCTGGTAAAGGGGGAGCTAGTTTTAACTAGCTTACATGCATTTAATTTGAATTACTGCTGGGTAGCTTGTGAATTTTCCACCATAGATCAATGAGGTCTTATAATTGTACAGTTTTTTTATTAATCCAATTATAAAAAGTAACTAAAGTTGTAAAATAAAGGTAGTGGAGTAAAAAGTACAATATTTGTCTCTAAAACGTGTTGAAGTCAAAGTACAATATGAATTAATAAAATGAAAATACTCAAAGTACAGATACATCAAAATTGTACTTAAGTACAGTACATCACTAAATGTAGTTTCCACCACTGTTTAAAATGAGGTGTTACTTACAGAATCACTGTAACATGCTTTTATTAACACACACGTCCTGTATCCAGCATCTCAGCTCATCCATAATGCTGACCTGTGTAGACATAGCTTCCCTTTGACGTTGTCATGTTTGACAGTATTAATCATTTTAATTTTAACTGAGGAGCAATCTGTGCTGCTGCGTACTTTGAAAGGAATTTAGATTTCAGAGGGCATCTAATATGTAGATAGATTTTATGTTAAACCATTTTATGAGCCTCTGCAGCGTAGACAGCGATTTCTGATAACAACCTGCGCTTCACTTATATTTTCTACTATGTATTGTGTTCATTTCTATTTAGTGAGATTCATTGACCCCATTTTCAAATCAGACTTATATGACATAATCGATGCAGCAGAGTCGAATATCATGTTTACTTTATTTCACCCATTCTCCTTCCTTGTAAAAACTTGGCATCCGCATTACCCATAATGCAACATGACTGCGACAGTTTTGGGGGGGGGGGTCCACATGTCGAAGTGTCCTTGGGCAAGACACTGAACCCCCAAGTTACCCCCAATGGTTAGAGCCATTGGTTGAGTTGATGCTGCAGATGGCTGCCATCGGTTCTGTAGCGGAAACAAATTCCTTGTGTGTAACATACTTGGCCAATAAAGGTGATTATCCTTATCCTTATCCTTGTGGTGGCTAGTTTAGCCTTGAGCCTTTAGCCTCGAGGAGAGAAGAGGGCTGGACTCTCTAGGTCACTTCTTTCTAACTTTACAAGCAACTTAGTGAATCAAGTGACCTCAGCTGAGGCACGTTTTTTCAGACTTTGTTCTGCTCCCCCTGGAGCCACAAAAGCCTTTGGGTGAATGATACCAGAAGATCTGGCACCCAGCCACAGGCCAAGATCACCACTGTCAGCAGCATTACTGATATACAGTAGATCCTTTTGTATTGCTGAAAGCAGTTAATGTACCATATTATTAGTGTGAGAGTTAGGATTTGTATTTCACGAATTATGAGGTACATGTATAATTATTTGGCTTCTGGTGTTTATTAACACTTAATAATTTGCCAAACAGGATGTATTTCTTGTTACTGTCCTCTTTTTATTATTTAACCATGTGCAAACACTTGCCAATGTTCGTCACATTAATTCTCTGACGTAGCACAGTGATTTCCACGAACATAACAGCAGCATGAATACTGCATCTTGGTCTTATACTTGTATAGTGCCTTTCTATGCTTTTACAGCACACTCAAAGCACTTTCACACATTATTCAGCCATTCACCCATTCGCACTCACGCATTCACACACCCGTGACATCACCGGGAGCAATTGGGTTTAGTGTCTTGCTCAAGGACACCTTGACACTGGACAAGCCGGGAATCGAACCGCTAATCCTTCAGTTAGGAAACGACCTGCTCTACCTCCTGAGCCACAGCCACCCTTGAATGTTGAGGTGACCGGGATGTGAGCTGTCATGATGGATTCTTATTTTCTGTATCGATATGATTGACTCTAGTGTCAAAATCATAACTCAAAGTAAAACTCAGTGCAGTGATTTATACATTTTTCATGTATGCTGTGCCCCCCACCCCACCAAGACCTGTGAAAAGACTTTTGATGTGTAAAATCAGTGGAGTCCTGCTTAAAATCTTCAACAATCTAACATAATTTGCACAGTTAATATAATGTACAGTAAAATAAAACACAATTGTCACTTGTTTTTTTGGTATTAGGATGTTTGGATTCAGATGTTGACATTAGGTAACAGGGAAGTGCCCTTCTGAAAAGCACAGATAAGATGAATAGTCCCTACCACCCAGCTTTCCACTATCTCCTCTTTCACTACAGCAAGTCTTGTTTGTTTGTCTGCCTCTGTTTTCATGAGAGATTTACAAGGTAAACATTTGTCTTATCTAAGTAAATCCATATAGAGGGAGCAGGATTTGGTGTGATTGATCTGTCTGCTGTGTGCAGCCGATATTCAGCAGGTGGATGGTGGTATCATGCGGTGTGCTGTAAAGACACTTGATATGCAGCCCTGGACAAAGTCTCCAGTTGCTGTTTTATTTCCCCAAGGACGAAACAGTGAAGTGTTCAGAAACCCGTTGATGTTTTCCATTTATTGCCCTCTGTACATCCCCCTGTAATTCTCCTGCACCCTGAGCTCAATTAGACAGGCAAACCCCTAAAGGCACAGTCAGCTCAGGCATGGCCAATTAGTTTCCCAAGCGATGTCAGAACTCCTTTGAACTGGCGTGTCGGCCTGCTGCATTGGCACTGATTCTGGATGACGGTGCTGCTGTGGCAAGCTTCTTCGCTGTGACCTATTTTGAAACCAGCAGAAGATAGTGCAAAAATTCAGAAACTTAATACTATGTGTTTGAGCCAAGCCTCTAGTCAATACCTAACATGTTTTCCCAGTAGATATCAATCAAATTACCACATAAAGAAAAGGCAATTTCATTTTACACGTTCACTTAAAATGAGACCTACTATTTTCATTTATTAGTCTTATTTATTCTTGAGGGATGTAAACTCATGGTTTCAGGGAAATGTCAACGGCTGCGTGTGTGAGTGATTTTGAAAATGAATGAGTGTATGAGCCCTGAGGAGAGACTGCTTTTCAGGTTGAGAGCTCTGTATGGAAAAAAGCATACTGAGCTGATGTGGTATGATTGTCACTTGATGCTTTCCTCCTCTTAGGCAAGGGACCAGAGATACTCCTGGTAGGCGAGAAGCTGAATGACAATGAGTGGCACACAGTGAAGGTGGTGCGGCGTGGGAAGAACTTGCTGCTCTCTGTGGATAACGTGACTGTGGAAGGTACAGCAAGAATGAAGGCGCCATAGTAACAAAGGCACAAATACAGGGAGATATTTGCTATTTAAGATGCATGTTTTGCTCATTAGGCCACATGACCGGCGCCCACACTCGCCTGGAGTTCAACAACATCGAGACAGGGATCATGACTGAGCGGCGTTTCATCTCTGTGATGCCTTCCAATTTCATCGGCCATTTGCAGGCGCTCTCCTTCAATGGGATGCTCTATCTGGACCAGTGCAAGAACGGAGACATCTCCTACTGCGAGCTAAATGCTCGATTTGGCATGAGGCAGATTGTGGCCAACCCTGTAACTTTTCTAACCCAAGCCAGCTACTTGGCCTTCTCTACCTTGCAGGCCTATGCCTCCATGCACCTTTTCCTCCAGTTCAAGACCACCAGTCCTGACGGCCTGATGCTTTACAACTCTGGAGATGGTAGTGACTTCATCATGGTGGAGCTAGTCAAAGGGTAGGTGCTGGGGTGTTCAATCTAAGCTAGTTTCCTACATACAGCCCTGGGGGTTATTTGGGACAAGAACAAGCTGTTTACACCTAATTTCATTGTAGTATGTTCATCTTGCAGTATGTTATTTCAGTGTCTTGCTAAACTAAAGCACATTATTTCTTTTCTTCTCTCTTGGCCTCAGATTTACCTAATCCTGATTCTTATTTTCTGTCCATCAGTCTTCAGCACAGAGAATACTTCAGAATCATTCCAATTTTTTATCCATCATGTGTATATTCTTTTTAAGGAGAGAAGCAGTGAGAGTGGAAGCATGATTGAAAAGGCAATAGCTCCCACTGTACCATTAGCATTCTCACACTCGACTCAAGCACATTTGGCGACTTGACTCAATCACAAATATATTCCACATCTTTTATTCATTGTAAATAATTTTGTTACAAAAAGAGAGAGGGGTTGTTGAAACAGAGCAAGAAAACAACAAACATATCAACTATAGTTTCCCACTGTCAAACCTTGCACAGACCTTCTCTCAGTAATTAGTCAGCAGGAGGCCTCGGCTCTGGAGCCTGCAGCAGAAGCTCTCTCTGACAACAGACAACACTTCTGTCATAGTTTTCAGGCTACTCGGTTCGATCTGTGAAGTGTAGCAGATTTGTCAAGAATGTTGCTTAATTTAGTTTCAAACAAGATTTAGTTTTTGACAATGCAGTGTGAGCTGATCAAATTTTATTTCATAGTGTTAGGCCTAAAGCCTAACCATGTATATTTACACTGATTCACTGTGTACATGTCATATGCTATGTGGCAAAATAACACTAGATTAAAAAAAATCTTGAATATATACATCTGTGTTGTCCTGTAGGTACATTCATTATGTTTTTGACTTGGGAAATGGGCCGTCTCTAATGAAGGGAAACTCTGACAAGCCACTGAATGACAACCAGTGGCACAATGTGTTGATCTCCCGTGACAACAACAATGTTCATATTCTTAAGATTGATTCCCGCACTGTCACCCAACACACCAACGGGGCCCGCAACCTGGATCTAAAAGGTATCTCATCTGAACAATCAAAAGTACTACTTCAAGTGCAAACGCCTTCATTTACCATTTGTGTTTATTTCCCATTTTCTATTCCAACATGTTTATTGTAAAAATTTATCTTGCTGTTTTGTGTAAAACATGTTGTTCTTAATTTTTCAGAGGGGTTGATTGCAGTATTCAATGATAAAATTGGACATATCTATCGGGTAGACCTTTTTCTCCTTTTGTTGTGGGGGTTCTTTCTTATTTGATCTAAAACACACTTACTGTCCTGCAACTCTCTGACAGCTTAACCAACAATTAGTGTTGGAAGAAAACTTTATATTGGGTAGAAATCCAAAAGGCAGACTTTATGGCAGAACAGTAACATACCTAGTAAAGTGGATACTGAATATATATGCTCATGTTTGTATTATATTTTCACACATCTTTGGCATTTTTGTTAATTTACTCATTTACATTTTCCTGTTTTTATGGTATCTGTGTAGCTAGCCTGTATTTTACAACATGCACCAACATTTAATGGTTGTGGCAAATTATGTGATTGAGGGAGACATTTTTCGTAACCAACTAACTCCTGAATCTTCACAGGGGAGCTATACATTGGTGGTGTTGGGAAGAGCATGTACAGCAGCTTGCCCAGGTTAATAGCATCCCGGGAAGGATACAAGGGCTGCCTGGCATCTGTAGACTTGAATGGGAGACTCCCTGACCTGCTGGCAGATGCCCTCCACAGGGTGGGAGATGTGGAGCGTGGCTGTGGAGGTGAGGGACTATCGCACACCTGTGAATTGTTCCTTCAATCTGATACCAGGGCAGAGAGCGCTCACTGAAAACTAATTGCACCACATTTGTCATGGTATTAAACAGTATTGTTGAATGCTCCATTATGACTGGCCAATTTTATTATTTCTGATTATACACACAAATGTAATAATATCACTCTGCAGTCAAGAAATCAGCGGCTTTTGTTGAGTTTTAATCAAACAAAAAGTATTAAAAAGTCATGAAGTAGGTAGTCATGACTTTAACAGGAAAAGCTCCATTGTTTTAAATTCCATAGATGAAGTTGCTCTGGTTAGTTTGCTGAATGTCCCTTTCTGATGCATTTATTCTTTGGATAGTAGCGAAGATGCATAAATGAAATAGAGGTAAGACAGCTGGTGAATGTTCTGTCAACACCATGCAGGTCCCAGCACCACCTGCACAGAGGACTCCTGCCACCACCAGGGAGTGTGTCTGCAGCTCTGGGAGGGCTTCTCCTGTGACTGTACCATGACCACCTACGGGGGGCCGTTCTGCAGTGACCGTAAGTACAGGTGTACTAGGCCTGAATGAATAGAATAGTTGGGAAAATACTTGACTCATACTAAGGATGGGATGCCACAATTGAGTTACATGGTGACAATTGAAAGTCCCCATAAAATACAAAGTATCTTAAAAGGAAATGTCAGTGAGACTCATTGCGCTGGTTTAAAGGCTGTAACAAATGTGTCATGACATATATCTTTCTAGATTACATAAAATTGCAGCCTCTCAGAGACACTCACAGTGGGTGTCACGGCAGCCTGGTGGTAAGTGGTTGCTCAGTCTGACATAACTGTAGGGGAAAACACTAACGCCAAAATTTGAACTGTTCATCATCAGCCAAAGAGCTTTGTTTGATCTTCAAGGACGTGCATGCTTAGCTTATCTCGCTAGAGGTCCCCAACCTGTTGTGTCTTGTTTTCCTAAAATTACTACCTACTATATGGTTTCTCATGACAAGAGTCATTTTTTTTATTCTTGGGTAATTTCCTTTGTAGTATTTTATCTCTGCAGAGCTGACAGTATGTAGTGTGTCACAAACAAAAGTAAAAGTTTGTTGGAAATAAAATCTGAACTCATTTGTTGGCCCCACAGATATTATTTGGGAGGCTTCTCAACATCCAGATTGGGAACGTTAACTTATTTATTTTATTTTTGGTTAAATAAACTGCAGATCTTTAAAATTAATCTGCTCTTACACTTACAGAATCTCATAAGAGTGGCATAACTTAGCCTCTTTAACAGTATGTAGGAGCACACATGAACTTGATTTTGATCTGTGATTGATTACCTATTTTAAGCCAATTACTAGGATCTACAAGTTACTTTTACTCTATATGCAAATGAACTGAAACCAGTTGCTGCCTCAGAGACGACAGATTGTATTTTAACTCAAGGAATGGATTGTGCACTGATACATTGATACAGTAATACCACATCTCAAAAACCTCCAGTCTGATTGCTGTCTCCACTTTAAAAAGCCCTGTACAGTATATCCACAATAACAGACCCTGACTTTTACCATAAGCTTTTCATGCTTGTATTAGCAAGAGATTAACATTAAGCTTATTGGTCCAACGCCATGATGAGTTAGGCTTCGTTGGCTGCAGAGTCATTTAGAATAACTGCAAGAACTGTGCCTTTGTGGTAACTATTACTGAAATGTGCTGCTATCCAGTATTCTTTTAAGAGCGAAAAGGGCATAAAAACTCTGTAGGAGAGCAATTTGAGGGTAATTTTATATGAGCCTGTCATGTTTGAAGAAGACAGCTGACATTTAATAAAACAAACCTGATCAGTGATCACGAGCGCATTTATTGTGTGGTTAAACAGTTGCGAGTAGTAGTTTATTCTTGAAGAAATCAAGACGGTAAATAAATACACTAAATAAAGTACTGCCTTGAGTAGTTTCCACTGTCCACCTGACTTCTTCCAGTGTTACAAACTTACCCTCACAGCCAAATGAGCTTGCTGCTGTATTCTATTGATCTAACCTGCAGATCAATAGTTTGTCCTCTGTAGACTTTATCTTTTATATCCTGTACCACCCACGACTATGCACCTGAATAAAATGTATATTATGCTGTTCAGGCTGCTTTTTCTCCTTGACCAAGAGGGCAATGTACTGGAAAAAGCAGGACAGCTGCTTTATCTCACACTTCTTTTTGCACATTATACCACATTAATACTAACTTTAGAACCGCATTTCACAAAGGAAAGAATACAGTGTATACACTCTGAGGAAAATAACCACCAGTAATCCAATAGAAACTAACCATTTAATTAAAACTGTTTTTATTCCTTTTTTTGACAAAGTTGTGCATTGATCCTTCATCATACAAAATGGTAATTTGTTAAGTAATGATAAAAAATAAAAGGCATTTATTTTTGTATTTCCATATGATTTAGTGGCTTCATTTCATGGATTTTCACATCATTTCAGTACCTCTTAAAATTGACAGTTCTGGAAAGTGGATTTTTAAAATACTTTTTCCATGTAGATAACAATTCTTGTCAGCTGATGAAGAAAAGCAAGAAACAAAATCAAAACTAAACAAAAAAAAGTTACAGAATTCCATTGAAAAGCATCACATAATCATTAAAAAGCCACACCAAAAAAAACAGTTCTTAGCATCATATAAACATCATCTTCTGTTTGAATTGCTGTGTTTTCTATAGCTGCAGGTGGTCTAGTACGCATCACATCATCTGAGCTAGAAATTCAAATGGCTGCCCAAGGCTACACCTTCAGAGTGTGCTCTTTCTAATGAGTGCTGCAGACATAAACACATCTACAGTCATATTTGGCTGTCACACATGGAGGTACAGTAATATCTGCCTTTTGGGAGAATATTGAATACACACCTTAATGAGTTCAGTGATGTATCAGTGTGGTTCAGTCAGTACTGTACAGTACATGTTTGAAATGTCAAATATTTAAACAGGAGATACTAACCATAAATATTTCTAATCTTCCATTTTCATATCCTCAGAATTGTTTGTGTTCGTGCACAGTTTTGTTCTTAAGTGTGTTCTTATGAGAGAGACACATTGAAAGATTACCAGTCCTACTTAAGCAGTGCTTTTAAACAGTGATCTCCACCCATGCTATTGTAGGGATAACTTTAGGATATGTTCCTGCATTTACAAGGCCATCATTGAATAATTAACAGCAAAAACGGCATTTTCAAGAATAATACAGCTCATTACAGAATTTTTGGTGTTCATCTAGTGATGCTTAGGGAGGACGCTCAGTCATGTGGGTGGTAAATGCCATGGCTGGCAGATATCAAAGGTCAAACCATACATCAGTCCAACTCGAAGGAAATAACAAACCTCGAGCTTCACATTGGGCCATCATTAAACTCATTAAAAGAAATGGAAAATGTGACAGTACTGTGAAAACACAAACAAATATACAGGCAGGACCATGGTTTTGTTAGCATCATTGTTTGTTGGTGAAGCCTGTCTCATCTGTGCCACAATGCTGCTTTGTTTATCTCACCAAAATTGAAGACTCACAAATAAACCACTCCTCTCACCTTGGTCTTCTTCCAAGGTGTAGCATTCCAGAAGGTCAGCTGCATATTCCAAGAAACCAGCATTTAAAAGAAGGGAGAGCAATGTGCTTTGCTGATTCTGACTGTCATCCAAAAGTATAACTGCACCAGAAACAAGGTAGCGGTGTATAAACTTGTTAAACAGTGAAGATTCCTGATTTGCTCTGAGCCTCAGTACATTTTTATTCATATACAAAAAGCAATTTGCCAAGCGCACCGCAGACATCTGTACTAATTACCTCTAGGTCATTGTTTCATCACCAAAGTCACCCAAATATATAATGATGTTCTGTGCTCAATTTTCAGCTATTCTTTCCGTAAACATATGAAGAGTGTAATTATTGGTTAACCTCTGCAGTTGCAGATGTTTGTTTTGGAATATTCATTACTTGCTTGTGTGCGTGTGTGTATTCCAGACGAGTGCATATCAGAAGCAAATATCAATACTATTCCTGTCATAACAAACACAGAACTTTAATGTCATTCAATTTCTATTTAGCCCATGAAAAGCGTTGACAACCATCGTGACAAATTTATGATTTCCCACGGCATCACATTAACATTATAGTGTTAATCGGCACAAAAAAAATCCCACTGATTTTAACGAAATATGACTATGAAAACTGTCTCACGTCTTTTTCTTTAACCATGATGTGTTCTGTATCCTCCCACCCCAGTCCCAATCATATGAGTCCACATTCAGTATGCACCCCACACATTTAACAAGCACATGACATTTCACCTGACGTGGCTTTACATAACCGCGGCGCTAGCACCCGTCAGCCGTCTGCAGAGTGGAACCCACGTTCGCTGTTCATTTGTAAGTCAACATTTCCTTTTGAATTGTTTAATTCCCATGTAAGTAAGGCAGGCTGTAAGTTGAGCCTGTAGGCCCCAGGCATGCAGCCATGGTACAGTAGCATGGCAGCAGACAGTGGCTGTCTTCCTGTCCTATTTCATATGCCAGTTAGCAAGCATTCTATCTAGCTTTCATTTTATTTGTGTCAAACCTGTAATGGTTTTCCATTTCATCAAAAGAGCTGGGTGAAGTTGGTATTATCCATCAGAAGCTGTAATTATCAAAGGATTAGTGTTGGACATGCAGTATAAGCTTTATGTAAATGTGCATGCGGTTTATACTGTATGTACAATCATACGGTGAAGAAAACTCTTGTAGTTCAGACCTTTTTAAAGGTAATTTGTTGTATTTTCTATCAATATAAAGCTGAAATAAATTCATAAAAATGAATTCAATATTTCCTTTGACCTTCCTTTCAGGTGGAGTCATTCATGATTATGAGCATGGCCCAAAGACCCCAAGGATAATCCAGGATAGAGGCTGCTGTTCACAACACAGTGAACTACCCAAAATAGACTTGTGAGACACTACTGAAAAGTCAGTAGTCTGGTCTATACTTGGGATCATGCAGACGCGTCTATGAGAAACGTGGCCCCTTTGCCTTTGTGTGTGCTCCTTAAGAAGTAAACTGATTTTAAGACTTACATTGAACAAACTGAAATTTGGAAAACTGTTGCTCTCATTTACATGTTAGTTGTGTAAACAGACTTTGTAATCATGCTTCATTAAATCCCTTAAATGCAAATGACTGCAGACTTGCTGTACGGACATATATGCACTGTATTTCATGTCAAGTGTTATGGAGAGTTTTGTGTTTGAGAGAGTGAGTGTGAGGAAGGCGGAGGAAGGTACCTCTTACAGTGGTATTCATGTCACAGTCCCAATCACTCAAACATCAAATTCAGTACAGTGCAAATTGTTACATTAATTGAGCCTTTGAAAAACTGTAGAAACAATCATTTAATCATCTGAATTGTTCAGGCACCTTGGTTATATTTCATTATGAGCAAGTTGGGGTCCCGGAATTTGAAAGTACTCCATGCATGCAAGCATTATTGTGAGAGAGGATGTGACCGCCCCCATTAATTCTCTGTAATAACTTTTAGGGGGTCAAGTCCAAGTCCTGGCTCGGCCTCCTGCTTGCATAATACCTTAATAACATCCTTCAGCTACTTACTGCAGTCTGGGTGGAGAGTTCATGTTATATGAAAAGGTCTTGACTTCCTCAGTGTCTGCCTTAGTCCTTGTGCAGGGTTTTGCTGTGGCCCAGTTCACCTTGTTAACATCTAGTCTCGGAGGCAACAGTGTGTGTCTGTAGTATCTTTGTTTCTGATCAGCATGTTTGTTGGCTGCAGATACGCATCAGTTGCTCCTGCTATTATCCTTTCAAACAAAACCATCGTAGGAACCAGTGGAGGAAAATAATTTAAAGGATTTTGCTGTTTTCCTTAGTCTTACATTATAGTTAATATTAGATTTTGGACTGCTTGTCAGCAAAAACCTGGATAAATGCTCTCTTTCTACTGTTTGACTCACATTTAACTTCCAAAACGGGGTCTTATGGTAGTTCATTTACTCAAGTACTGTACTGTTCCAAACATCTGTACTTGAGTATTTTCATTTTGTGCTACTTCATACTTTGACTTCACTACATTTTAGAGGCAAATATTGTACTTTTTACTTCACTACACCTATTTTATAATGTTAGTTACCTTTCAGAACCAGATTACCACAAAGATTACAGTGTATTCATAAGATTAACATGATATACATTAATGTAAAATGTGCCATTCTGCATTATGAGTATTTTTACTTCAAGTATATTTTGATACTAATAGTTTTGTACTTTTGAATGATGGGCTTTTACTTGTAACAGAGTGTTTTTACACTGTTGTATTGCTACTTTTACTTAAGCAAAGGATCTGAGTACTTCTTTTACCACCGGTAGAAGCACACGTTCTTCCTCCTACGGAAGTGACTAACAACTGAACCTAAGAGTCATCCCTTGAAAAGTGAAAACTGCCCTCACAGCTAGAAGCCTTGTTCACAGCATGTCCTTTTTGGACCAGTTACAAAAGTAGATTCTAGTAAAGTCAGTTACCTTTTGTAAAATAATAATTGTCTATAATTCACCTCAATGACTTCATCAACATGGTTGCATGTATCTGCAATTTGCAGCCATCCAGAAAATTAACACATCCCATTTTGGGTTTAAATATGTAGATGAAGAGTTCTGTACTGAAGTGTTAGGTATGAAAACAACAACCTGTGGTTGACAGTCCGGGGTCTACAAAGCACTGTGAATTGCATTGAGGGATGTGCTTCAACTGGCTAGATAAAGTCATAAACATGATTGATTTATCCACATAGAAGTCTTGCATGCTCAAGTAGCATATGTTTTATTTTTGGGTATTTCCACTTGTTGCAGTCACCGTTCTGTCAGGTTTGGTCAACACAGATTACAGTGTGTCCCATAAATGATCCCTCTCCACCAAACCTCTGCTCTGTATGAGTTATATTGGATACCATGAGCAAAAGACTACAGAGGTACAGTAGGAAAGGCTTGAGCATTGTATAACTGACTGACAGGGCTTTGAGAATTCACCACAGGCCAGTGTCTGACCACTCACAGCATATTTACAGCTTTTTAGCCTTTTAGGCATGAGTGGAACATGTTTGACATTTACACAGATGTGAAAGGAAGTCAAGCACCTGAGGGAATAATGCCCCCTTTTGACTTATTTTAGCTTCTCTGTCCTTACAGTTTTTCATATTAAAGTGTATTTGTTGTCTTGTGTATTTTAAAGGTTTTTCTCTGAAGGGCAGTATTATATAATGTAATGTAGTGTTTAATGCAGTTGCCTATCATGACGTCTCCAGTTTTCAGAGATGGACCACATTGAGCAATGTTTGAAAGGATGCTCTGCTGACAGACTCCTAGTGACGCTGACACACTGACTCATAATGTTTATTAAGCTGTTAAAGAATTAATGTAGTTGCATGTGTAAAGAAAAACCGATGATACTTTAGAGAACATAAATGGTGGGGTGCAAAAATAGAGGAAGGGAAATAGCTTGCTTCCATTAAGTGAAACCATCACATTTACAGCTGTTTCTGACTAGTACAGTATTTAACAGGGCGTAGATGTGCTAAGTGTTCAAACACAGACCAGGCAGAAGAAAACAAGTTAGATCTCATTCATCTGAGAATTCCTCTCAATATCGGAGGATGGCATTAAAAGAAATGAAACATGACTGCATTATATAACACAATTTCTAACATTCCACATACCAACAAGCTAACAATCATTTACCTCTGCTCACTGTTGATGTCTGTCAGTTAGTCAGTCCTGAATTAGCTTATTTGTCTGTGCCATAAACCTCCACTGTTGCTCAAAAACAAGTACAAACACATCACAGAAACACACCACTGCACTGGGTGACATGTTTCCTCATTATGAAAAAAACGGAGCCTGATATTTGTTAAGCATGTCCAGCGATCTTGTGCAGGGCCCTCGACTCTTGCTTCCTCCAGATGCTTTTACGCAGCATTTTTAAAAAATCTTAGGGTCTGGTGTCAGGACTGAAAGACATTAGTAGTGAGCAGAGGTAATATAGAACATGACCGGCTTTATCCTTTAAGTGATTATGAAAAGTAACTGGTAACTAAATGTATCACACATATGTAGTGGATTGAAATACATTTGGCATTGAAATGTGGTAAAGGTGAAGCTTGAAGTAGCAGAAAATGGAAATACTCAAAGTACAGATACCTCAAAATTGTACTTGCTGTACATAGAGTACTTGATTAAAAGTACTTAGTTACTTTCCTCCACTGCCAGCACCTTAATGCTCTTATTAGCCTGAAGAATGTGTATCATCACCAGTCAGTCATTTGTTCTTTAAAAATAAACCTACTCATCCTTTACAAGGCATCACTTCCATGGCCTCTTGTAACCTTTAGGTAAAGTGTCATGGATCCGAGTAATTTAATGCAAACTGATAGCTCATTAGGATGCAAACAGACATGGGCTGTGCCAAGCCATGTTTAACAGATTGGAAAATAGTGGCACTGCCAGTTTCACTCAGATATGCGACAGGTTATTTCATGATTAGTCATGGTCTCTTATGACTCACCCTGCAAACACTGACTGATGGAGAGGGAGTTCAATTGTCTGCCAATGTCACACTGAGAAACAGGAGAAACATCCAAACCTGTATATTACACACTTCACTCACTTTGTCCTCCAAGGGTTTCAAACTTGTTACATTGTCTGAGATCAGAAGTTACAGGATGCAATTTAACATCACACCGCAGCCATTTCTCAGGCTGACTGTTCTTGTTTACTACAGTTGTACTTTCATACCTTTTTTATGAGTTATGATGGCTTGTATTAGCATCCTATTCTAGTATGTTTGTGACTGGGAATCTTTCTATTTACTAAACCCATACTGTAGCAAAAACCTTTTCTCAGTTTTTCTGCGATGCCTATGATGTGTTGATGTGGCTTAAAGGTCTTTCCACAATTAGTTTGAAGCTTATTAGCTGTATTTGTCTGTTCTTCCAATATATCCTGTCACTACTAGCGCGTGATGACCATTAATATCTGGCAAATAAAGGAAGATTTAAGTCTGGCATTTATTAGCATAACCTAACTGCATGCACAGCTAAATTGAATCAATTGTTCAAGTAAATCAGTCCTCTCCTATTTAATGATACTAAAATACTTCACCTAGGAGAATTCATCTCTGCCGAGCAGATGTTTTATTGCCATAAAACCGACACGTATTGAATGAGCACAGTCATTAAAGACTGTGATTCTAGTGTCATTGTTACACATTATGTTAAATGTCTGCAATATAACTGCCTCTGTTCTGGTGTGGAACCCAAATTATTGTCAACATCCTCTACAGCTCCTTCAAGCAGAAAATAGTTACCGTATTTAGACCATAGCCCATATATCATATAGACTTTTATCAAGGAGCTGTGCCAGTTACCTTGTAAAGCTTTTGCATTTAAACACAGGGTGATGCTTCGTCACTCCACATCTCCCTAAATGTATTAATAAAACATCAAGTAAATCCATCAGTATTATTCTTTAAATAGATTGTAGTGAGTACAGTTCTGCCATTATCAAGTAAAAACAATATTCATGATCAAATTAGAACACATAAGTGAATTTGCTTTCCTATACTCTAAGGAGCTCTCGATGTAAATGTTAACCCTCCAAAATAATTGTAAGTATGTGTTGCATAATAAGACCAAGTTTGCAGAAGCACCAACAGGACTGCAACAGCACATATAAAAAAGCAGAAGCAGCTCTCTATCTTTTAAATTTATTTTTTAATTTATTTAAAAAAAATGTGCAAGCAACAGCAAGTTCATACCAAGGCTTGGCAATTTAGGCTACCGGCTCAGAGATGCCCCAGAAAAGATGGGCTTCTGGTTAGGAAGCAGTGTTCACCATTTCCCAGCTAAGATTATGTGAATTAATAAGAGAGAACGTGGTTACTGGTTTATGACATGGGTACAGAAAGTCCTACTTAGCCTGTTTAGTCATTGTCATTGGTGATTACAGTATATCCATCCATCTATATATCTCTCTGTCTCTTGCTGCCTAGTCATCAAACCATGCATGCATAAGGGCATGGCTGGGTGAAAATGTTCAATAATACACAAATACTTCATAGGAAAAGTGGGAACAAAAATCCCTAACAATGGTTTTCTCCTAAAACAAAAATAGTTTGGAGAATACAGGCCTATTGCATGTGCATTGTACCAGCTTCATCTCACTTTGGGTGTCAGAGAGGGGAAAGCCTTTACTGCAGCGTCATGAGCAAACGATAAAATTGAAAAATTCCCTTACAAGAGTTACCAGGAAGGCTGTACATCAGCCTGAAATAGCCATGGTGTGATGACCAACTGAAACAGCCATAGGCAGTTTCAGACTCCATAATAACAAAGATAAGAGCTGGTCAGAAGGCTGCATCTGCAGCTAGAACAGTGTTGGGTCCATAGAGGATTCATTTGCATTTTCAGAGAGAAGAGTTTCTTTTTATAATAACAGGCAATTTGTTAAAGAGCTTATTGTGAAATAATATTCATGTATATAAAAGCTATTTATTGAAGAATGCTTTTTCAAAATTGCTTTGTCACTAACCAAAGAAGTAACAGCAGTCATAATATGCCTGCAGGTGAAGTAACCAAGAGCACATATAATTACGGCAACAAATGGTGTGAAAGTGGGGTCAGAGGCTCTGCATTTCTGCACGAAATGAGTGCTGTGGGTGTGTGGAGATACAAGATAAAGTATAAATTGCCTTACATTGGCAGTTGGTGCTTCTGTTCATTCTCCTGTTTCCAGGATGATATTCCCCAAAGTGTTTCTCAAGGCTTGGTTATCTAGTGGACAGTCCCCTGCCCTGCTCTGACTTTCCCTCTGTGCCCTAGTCTGCATGGGAACACGATGGGTTTCACTTAACACCCAGACCACGCAGAAGCTGAGCCTCAGATGAATGCTAGTCTATGCCGGCTCCCAGGGGAAGGGAGGCTTCCTAGTCCCTACTGCAGGGGCTGTGTGAGAGGAGAAAGGTTACATTCAGTTTACATCATAAAGGCTCGGTGCAGACACAGAGGCCTTCAGATTCAGAGCCTGCCTCTCGCTGGCTGCGGTTCTGTCTTTCTGTCACTCTCTCTAACACTCACAGACACAGTAACGGGCTCACTTATACATCTTTCACTTGCCGTTCCTCACACAAACTCCGAGCTCTCATTCTGTTTGGTGTGCAATCACCCACTGTAATGAGGAATTTAGGAGGAGAGAGCACATGCAATACAGCTGTGTCATTGTGGTTGTGTGCAGGTTGAGGATGCACAACATCATTTTGAATAACATCAGACACAACGGGTAGTAAATATAAATACATACATTCATCAACATTGTAACAATCATTATTGTTTAAATTGGATTAGATTTGTTGCGCATAGGACTTGACCTATAAAATAATTTAACAAGCACTGCTCCAGAAGTAGGTCAAATCAAATTAAATGCAATTTTGCATCATCTGTCAGCTATAAAACAAGTTTGGTAATCAGCTTCGTTGCACTTTAAAACAACATGACAGGATTTACAGACTATATGTGCTCCGTTTACTGATGTAGTGGAGCTGAAGAATTATTTACAGTGTAATCAGGAACAAGTCAACATACACCAAACTGTATCACTAATAAGTATCTGCTTTAATCTAACAGAAATATGACCAACACATAAGATGCATAGGGGGTTAATGGGTATTCAGCTGATTACACCTCACCTTTGTACCTGTGTTTGTAGTGGTAATTTATTTATTTTAAAATTAAACTAAATGAAAAGCACCCAAGTCCTTTATATAAAAAATGTACATTATAATTTCACACTCTATTATTTTACTTGGTGCATTTTGTACCATAAAGATTATTCTTCCCGGTGTGCCTATTTCAAAAAGATGTCTGAAGTGGTACAAGCACAAAAACAGCCTCACATGCAGTTGATCAAGAGACTGCATTTGGCTTACAATGGACTGTAAAATACACATCACCCTTTTCATACTTAAAAATAAGACAGATTCCTCAAACCATTGTTTTTTTTCCTCGTCAGCCAGAGCAACTCGCTGCTGTCTCCAGCTGCTGGAGCTGCCTCTGTGGCCTAATAAAAGCCCAAGTACTAATCCTTCACTTTGCCCAGCCTACTTCTGTAACCTATTAAAACTCACAATCCATATAAAATTGGCATTCAGCAGATTAGTTAATGGAAACAGGGCAAACAAGGCAGTCAGCCAGCTGCAATGTTGTGTATAGCAGTAATAGTTAAAGCCATTGTAACTTTCCCATGTAATTATAGATAAATAGAGGGTTGGACACCCTTGTCATGTTTTGTGCTGATGCTAAAAGCCTACCTAAATGAAGAAGTCACTATGTGTCACAGACACCTATCTTCAAAAAAGATTCCTTCATATCATTAGAGTTGCAAATGTGATGTTGTTTGCTGATCAAATAGGATGTTTATTTACACACTATGTACTTATGTGCAAAATGATTTAAAATGATAGTTTTTGATTCACAGTAAGGTTTGAAAATGTGCTTATAATAATCATTTTATGAAAATTTTGAAAAATCCAAGGCAAAGCTTGTTTATTTCTAACAGTATTAATATGTAATCACAGTGTGCTTTACGTTAGAGCGCTTGTGGAATCACACACCTACAGTAGGCAAATATTGCCTAATATCCTTCCTTTATTATGATTTATTAGTATTATAACACAAAGACAAATAAAAAATAGAAAAATTCAGTCCCCCCTTGTGGTTCAGTAGCAAGTTACTGTGTAATGATTTTGTGTTTGTTCATTATTTTGCTGTTTGTATGTAGTGTGGCATGCAGCGATCAATAGTGTCCCTCATCTAGGACCTGCAGTCCCACCAGCTGTATCTGGACATCTAGTACACAAGCTGAGGTTAATTTACAAGAGTAATATTGTGACTGGGATCGCGTTTTTGTGGTAGGTTACAGAAACCAGGCTGTGCTTTTCATACAGTATAAACATATGTTTTGCAAATACTCTGGTGAGCGCTGTGTCCCTATCGCTGTCTCTCTCTCTCCAACGCATACACGTGCACACACACACACACACACGCAACTTATTTCTTACCTTTGTCTCTCACTATCTAGCCCTTCTCTTTGTCACCTCTTCTTTATCCTTGACTCACTCTCACGGACATTGTACAGTAAAGCCTCTGCATACTCAGCACAAGACAACCGTCATATTTTCTTTTTTGCTCCCAATTCATTTTGATTGAGTGTTCATTCACATTGCTCTGTGTTCATTGAATAATAAAGAGATCTGCTAAGCTTCTGTCACAGTCTCCGTCTTGGCCATGTCTACAGCCCTTGTTTCCCTGTCAAGTTCGAACCTGCCCATATCTTTGTCCAGTTTTCCCACTCTTTTTTTTAGGCCTTCATAGAAAAACAAGCTCTGTTACTCTCCACCACAAACCTCTCGCTTTGGCTACTGCACTTGTAGCAGTTTCCTTCCTATAGAGAAGTAAGATACTGTTCTTTACATACATTTCATTTAATTATATTCTGGACACATGTCTTAACAGTGAACATTAGTGTTGTTTGGGCACTGATAGAGTCATGACTGATGTAGCAGTTTTTACTGTATAAGGACAGCTGGATAAGGAACAATATAGACAGCAGATTTTATTTTGGTAGCACCTTCAGTCACATCACATCCAGCACATACTTTACAATCCAATGTAAATGTATTTTGCATTTTCACCTATCATGACGCGCATCATTAGGGGATGCACACATGACAAGTGTCTACAGACTAGCAGGTGGGGCTGTTGGGATGACACACGTGTTTGGGCATCATGCTACTGTGTGAGAATCATTAAGAAGTGTCGTGCTGCTATGTTTGATGCCTGAAGAAGTGTCATGAATTTTTCACGCACCTGCTGTAACATAGCATTATAACAGGTTGATTGATCTGTGCTGTTTGCAGTGAGACTCGTTTCACAACAGGATGGCTTATATCTCTACACCTGCCAAGGCACACACTTGTATGTATTGTACTTTGCTGTGGGCTGTCACATTTTGAATTCAATGTTTTATCATGTCAGATGATTGACAATTCTAAAAAGTACATATGAATTTGAAAATGTTTTGTCGAATGCTGTTACACATTATGGGCTTCTCTGTTGTACACTTTGAAATAAGCAAAAGTGTAACTATGACGTGTGATCTTCTTTGGAGAGTTAGTTTCACAACTGGGATCAGGATCAGCTCTCGTCACCTATCCCTCACAGGGCAGGAGAGTAACCGAGGTTAAATGCGCAGCACAGGTAGCACCACACAATCCTCTGAATCTGTTGATGTGAACACGTGGTTTCACTGTGCATCTGGATCCAGATCTGTATTAAAGGTTTTGCTATGGGAGGTGATTTCTGTGATATTGTGATTGTTTGGTGAGAAGTAGCTAGATGGTTTTTAATTCATCTTTATTATAGTTTGCAAGGTATTTCCACTTTGTTTCAGGTGATTGCTATGGCATCATGTGTGGTTGCTGGAATGCTAGGGATTGCTGTTGGAGAGATTTATAGTTTGCTTTCCTTCTCTAATACTATCTACCACTACTATCAGATTTGGAGTAGCCCTTTTGGCAAGATCTTTATGTGAACATGCAAGCAGGTGGTGGCTGGAATGAGACTGGACTAAAGACTTTGAATGTTTCAGCACCACGGAGAGAGACACACAGAGACTAGTGGGGCATTTTACTGTGATAGTGGTTTAACAAGTCTGTTTATTTCCCCTCTGTGCTTTTCTTAAGGAGACACCCATTGCCATGTTAAGTTATGCCAAGTGTGACAGACACGTAATCACTGACTCTCAGTAAATCCAATGCACAGTCAGACCTTTTTTTTTGCAATTCATCACTGAAAAGCATTTGTGTGGTCTGCAGGTAATATTGTGTCTCATCATGTCATTTAAACCATAAGTATGAGCAGCTGAGTGGGGAAAAAACTTTTATATCAGTCTCCAACTTCTAATTCTGAGACTGAAATAGTCTGATGATTTCTGACACCAGTGATATCTCCCCTTTGGCTGCAATGCACCACTGCTGGCAGTTTCATCCATATAAAATCTAATATTAATGCTAATAGCCTACAATCAATTCAGATAGTTTTATAGGAGCTTTGCACTGTTTGTTTGTATCTAGTTTCACTTGTTAATGGACTGTCACAAATACGTAACACAACAAAAGTAGCAAATTTAGGTTATTTGTCGGGTTTGACAGCAATGAATGAATTGTCATGTCATTTCATGGCCTATCCCTCGTGGGAATATAAGACACATTTAAATCAAACATTAACAATATAGCAGTTTCCTTCCCACAAGGAAACAACCTCCCACAGGATGGTCACACATTAATTCAAATAATCATTCAAAGGAAGGAAGAAAGAAAGAAAAGAAATAGTGGACCTGGAAAATACACAAGGAACATAATCCATTCAAGTTTAGCACTAAACGACAGATCAAGCTTTGCAGTAACTTACCCTTTTCTAACTTTGAGAAACAGACACACAGTGAGGTACAAACCAATGACAATGAAAAATTAAAACAAAATGCAGAAGGTTTCATTGGTAAACCATGCCCTACTCACCAAATAACCCAGTTATAAATTAGTGTGTAATTTAA